>NC_091951.1:276791791-277066791 GCF_031021105.1 Erythrolamprus reginae
AAGGATTCTTATATGATTCTATGTTTTTGAAGTTTTGGAGTTTGTGTGATATGGGCTTTGTTTCTAAAAAGGTTTGGGTGACTCCCATTTGGGTTAATGACTTTCATTCTGTGTCCCATCTTAAGTTTGTGGCTCTTATTCTGATTCTACTACGGTGTTTTGTTAGCTGCCAAATTTTGCCATGGGGAAATTTCAAAATATCCTGTCTTGAATGGTTTTTCTAGGGATCTGTTTTCCTGCTTGTGTGAATGCAGTCAAACATCAGGCTTCCACTTTCTATACAGTCACTATCTCATTATAGTGAGATAGTGGAGGGTTCCAATTAGATTACAGGAATGGAGATTTGGGGATGGAATCAGAGAGTACAGGAAAGGTGATTGGGTCTTGCAGTTTTCAAAGAATGTCCAAAGATACGATGCCGTTTTTTGAGCATCTCCTTAGAAAAACTCTTTTTTTTAAAGTACGGAGTTCAAGTTTAAAATTGTTCATGGTAAAGCACTTTATATAAATCCATGTTTATAGTAATTTTATTAAAGGTTATAATGATAACCAAAAACCCCAAGACAAACTGAAAAAGTAAAAAATATAGAGTGGAAGGTGCAGAATAGAAAAAAAAAGGAAAACTGAAAGAAAGACAGAAAAGAAAATACAGTAAAGAAAAATTAAGATTTCTTACCTCCATTACAACAACAGCAAGTTATTTTAGCTTATTTATCACCTTCTCTTAAAATACGTTCTATACCAGGGATGGCGAACCTTTTTTTCCTTGGGTGCCAAAAGAGCGTGTACGTGTGATATCATGCATGTGCGAGTGCCCACGCCCATAATTCAATTCCGTGGGAGGGCGAAAACAGCTTTCACTGCCCCATTGAAACCCTCTGGTGGCCTGAAATGGCCTCTTTGCCAACTTCTCGTGTTTCACCCTCCTGAGGCTCCAAAGGATCCCCTGGAGCCGGGGGGGGGGGGAGTAAAAATGCCCTCTCCATCCTCCAGGGGCTATCTAGAAGCCAAAAACGCCCTCCCAGAGCCTCTGTGCAACTCAAAAATCAGCTGGCCGACACACATATACACACTGGAACTGAGCTAGGGCAACGGCTCACATGTCAGCAGATATGGCTCCACGTGCCACCTATGGCACCTGTGCCATAGGTTCACCATCACTGTTCTATACAAATACAAATATAATGTTATTCATTAGAAGGAGACTGTCTGAGGACATGAATGTGCATGCACTGTGCATGTAGATAATGTTACATCATTGCTGAGCACTCAAGTAACTTTTAACAAATGTTAGACAGACAGTACGATGCACAATCTGTATGGATCTGAAAATTTATTTATTTATTAATTACATTTGTTTGCTGCCCATCTTATATTGAAACCACTTTGGGTGTTAATGTATCAAAGATTAAGGCAGCTATGCTTAACAGGGGAAGTGGAGCAAAGGATATCAGAAGAAAAGGAGTCATTGACAACTATAATAAATATCCATGTGTTTATTTATTTATAAATCCAGCAATGCTTCCAGCAGATCTTTTTTATTGTTTCAAAAAGAGTTAAACTAGACCAGTCTAAGGAGAGAAAGAATATTCATTCTACTTAAAGATTCTTATATGCAGAAACTTGACACATTTGGTAATGACATTAATAAAATAACTGCCTCCAGCATTAACTGAATCGAGGACAATAGTTGAATGGAGTCAATGTATTTAGGGAACATTAAGCAACATAATGTTAAATATTCCTCTACTTTAAAACAAAAAAGAGTTACTAAATCATAGCATTTGACAGATATGGCAATAAGATCTTTTTTCTTCAACATCATAAGCATGAAATAGCATCCAGCAGTTTATTTAATTTTTTTAAGCTGATGTGAAATTAGTTGACATAATAACAATTCACCCTTAGCAAGCAAAGCTGAAATGTAAGAACTAGCTCATTTAACTGGTCAATCATTTGTTATCTGATTATCATGCTTTTGCATTTCTTATAAGATACTGATGATTAGCTAGTTATTGTAAACCTCAAATTGATTTTTCGATTCAGTGGAGGTAAATAACAGGTGGTTGTTTTTTCCCTATTGTTGTATATGCAGCAGAGTGGACCTCAGTTAAAAGTTCCCAATTTGGGAGATTCATCTTTTGGGGGATGAAGAAGAAAACAATCTGCCCTCTCTGATTTTTCTCCTTTCTCTTCTGATCAACTAAGATCACCTTAGGAATCCCAGAAGCAGCAACATGAAGTTAATTATCCAGGACTCTATTGATGAAAGCGATATGGCAGTGATGGTGAACCTTTTTTTCCTCAGGTGCTGAAAGTGCATGTACATGTGCTATCTCACATGCATGAGTGCCCACACCTATAATTCAATGCACGGGGATGGCGAAAATGGCCTCCCCTGCCCCCCAGAGGCCCTCTGAAAGCCTGAAATAGCCCATTTCCCAAATTCTGGTGAGCTTGACAGGCCCATTTTTTGCCCTCTCCAGGCTCCAGAGGCAAAAATGCCCTCCCTCATCCCCCCGGAGATTCTCCAAAAGCCAAAAATGCCCTCCCAAAGCCTCTGGGTGAGCTGAAAATCAGCTGGCTGGCATGCACATGCATATTGGAGCTGAGCTAGGGTAATGGCTCGCACGCCAGCAGATATGGCTCTGTGTGCCACCTATGGCATCGTGCCATAGGTTCGCCATCACTGCGATATGGAGTCCTTGGTGCTCTCCTGGCTTGGTTTTTTTAGAACATTTCATTACCAAGCTATGTAATCTCAGCAGTGTGCTGGTGATGCTCTGATGATGTTTGTTTGTTAAAGAGAATAAAAACGTGTAGTAGTAAATATCAGGGAGGGGATAGAAGAAGAGATATGAGAATAGAATACATCAATGAAGAGTAGAGGAAGGATATATGAATGGGAGAAAATTCAATTCAATTCAATTCAATTTATTAGATGTGTATGCCGCCCCTCTCCGAAGACTCGGGGCGGCTCACAACAATAATAAAAACAGTATAATAATGGAACAAATCTAATAATAAAATTATATTAAAAAACCCCAACAATTTAAACACCATACCACACATACATACCAAACATAAAATATAAGAAAGCCTGGGGGAGATGTCTTAATTCCCCCATGCCTGGTGATATAGGTGGGTCTTGAGTAACTTGCGAAAGACAAGAAAGAAAAGATATATAAAATATAGGAGAGACAATTGGACAGGGGACGGAAGGCACACTAGTGCACTTATGCTCGCCCCTTACTGACCTCTTATGAATCTAGAGAAGTCAACCATGGAAAGTCTAATGGAAAAATGTTGGGAGTTGGGGGTTGACACCACGGAGTCTGGTTACTTAGTTGGGTAATGAAATGTCTGTAAGAAAACAACCAAGCTCAGAGAATACCAAGGATCTCAAAGTTCAACCCTGAGCTACAAATATTCTCTTCTGTGAGGAAGTGATTCATAACACATTCTATGCCAAGGACCTGAAGAAAAAAGAGGAATCAAATAAAGCAGAAATACTTTATTGAAACCTACCCCACTCTGATCTCTAAAAATTGGCCCTCAGTTAACCATGGCTAAAGACTATGGCTGATCATATTAATGATTCTATTATATTTAAAGACATTCAGAAGCACATGGTGAGCCTTTCCAGGTTAGGACAAGTGCTTTTTGAAAAGATTACCCCATGCAAGAAAATTATAATCTTTAAAATTGCCCTCGGAAATCCTTGCATTATTCATCGCCTCTTCCACCCTGCTTTCAACAGCAAATCTGCTTAAATCAAGATTCTATATGCTGTGTTTTTTATTAGTATTTTGAGAGAAAGTGGGGTGGAAACAGAATAGCTGTAAGTGCTCCTGCATTTTATCTTCCTGAAATGACTTGTGATTTATTATTCACAACAAGCCATTCTTTTTAAGGGACAGAAACCATCAATACCCATTAAAAACAGTGAAGCCTTACTGCAACTGAATGGAGGCTAAGAACTAGTTCGAAACACTGAATTTTGGGAAGAAAAGTGAGGAAGAATGTAAAGGGGGGTGGGAAAGCAACTTTTAATTTTTTTTATTTTTAATCCCAAACGCATATGGCTATGCTTTCCTGGATCGAAGGCTGCTTTCATTATACAACATTCTTTTCCAACACTTTTGGTGATATACTGCTCACGGGGGCTTAAAAAATACATTAAAGCCATTATCTTAAAATAACTCTTCTTGGTGGGAAAATGATTCACTGCCACATGTTATCCTTCAGGGTTGTCAAAATAAGGACAGCTTGTCCAGAAGCGTCAGTAGGGTGGTCATGCTGATAAATACAATATGTTAAATTTTTACACATTCTGAACTTTTTCCTGTAGCCTGCTTTTATTATAAATAACTCCAAGCGGTGAACATAACTAATAATTCTTTCCTCCTCTTGATTTTCCCCACAGGAAGAACCCTGTAAAGAGTGACTAGTCCAAAATCACATCCTTGAAAGTTAAACATTTGTAAATCGGTATCACAAAACCCTTCACAGTTCCAGAGTCTGTTATTAAGAACTAGGAAAAGTGAAAGGGAGTTGGAATCAAATAAACCTGCATAGATATTTTTTTTTACTTGATGGACAATTTGATTAATTAGCATGGTGGATGTTGATACCATTAATGCTAAAGAAATATAACTTAGGTAATATGGAGATAATAAACCAATGCAATTACAAATCAAATATCAATTATTATTAACCATTCTGAAATACAGCTATTTCTTTCTTGCAGATCTACCAATACCTTTACTCTACCACAAGATGTCAGTGAACAATTCATTTTCATCTCTCCTTTTTAAAAACTGTACTGCTTGAATGATAGTTTTACCTAGACATTTAAAATTTAAAAGATAAAATGATTAGAGTTGTACAAATTACTTCAAAAATAATCTCAAGTTTAAATAACAAGTATGAAAACTGATAGGACATGTGGGCAAACCATTCTACTTAATAAAATACAATCAAATGTTTCTTTTTTCTGTAGTACCAAATTCACATTAAAATATTTTTCTATTCTTGCTTTAAAAAAAACACCTTAAGGAATATTACAATCCTGCTAAGTATTTCATTTTCCTGCTCAAGTAATCATATAATAATTTTTGAACATTGATTTCAGTATCGTTGGGTAAATACTTGGCTCACTGATAACTTACTGAGCTATTCCATTATAGACAATAACCTACAGGAAAAAGTCACTGTTTTTGTGTGTTAGTATTATTTTATTTTCTATTCATTTTCCCTTAAAACTTTTTCCCTTTTCTATTGCATATTGCAATATATATAAAATTCCAGCTAAAAACATTTGATACATACATATATATGTATGTATGACTTCCTCCCTTGTCCAGCACATTAAAAAAACAGGGCACGAAATTGACTTTGAAAAAACTAAATTACTTTCCAAAACAGAAAATTTATATAGAAGAATTACTATGGAAGCTATAGAGATTGAGAAACACCCCCTCTGCATGAACAAAAGGAATGATACGTCCCGCCTACCAGAGATTTGGAAACCAGCCTTAAACAAAAAAACATTTCATAATAATCACCATGTCAATCCTTCAAGTAATTGTGATTCCACCAACCAATCAAATCACTAAAACATAGTCACGCAATCTATTTGCTACATTCAAACCAAATCTTCACCCTTAACACTATATATAAGGAAGAAATGGCAGTTGCAAACATTCCATATTTACAACAGCACGAAGCTTAAAACTTCAGTCTGATGATGGTGAATGTGATTTCACCGAAACGTCGCATAGACACTCAAAATATTACACGGGGCAAAACCCGAACTCAGAACAATCTACATACATATACCCGTGAAAATCTACGAAAACAAATATATATATATATATGTAGATTGTTCTGAGTTCGGGTTTTGCCCCGTGTAATATTTTGAGTGTCTATGCGACGTTTCGGTGAAATCACATTCACCATCATCAGGCTGAAGTTTTAAGCTTCGTGCTGTTGTAAATATGGAATGTTTGCAACTGCCATTTCTTCCTTATATATAGTGTTAGGGTTGGAGATTTGGTTTGAATGAGGTATGCTGATTAGTTAATGGTTGTAGATTAGGCGTGATATCCTGAGTAGTTGGAACTTGCAGGCTACTTGATTGTTTTACAATGTGTGTTCTGAGTCTGGTTTCTATGCCTGGGATACGTTTGAGGGCTGGTTTCCAGATCTCTGTTAAGCGGGAGGTATCATCCCGCTTGTTCATATTTTGGGGATGTTTTTTTATCTCGATGGCTTCCATGATTATTCTTTTGATGTAGTGTTCTGTTTTGGAAATTAATTTGGTACTGTCAAAATCAATTTCATGTCCTGTAGTTTTGAAGTGTTGGAAAAGGGATGATACCTTCCTCTTACCAGACATCTGGAAACCAGCCCTCAAACGTATCCCAGCCATAGAAACCAGACTCAGAACACACATTGTAAAACAATCAAGTAGCCTGCAAGTTCCAACTACTCAGGATATCACGCCTAATCTACAACCATTAACTAATCAGCATACCTCAGCTACATCAACGACCCCAGATGTTACCCCACTGACTCACCAGGAAGTTTCTACACAACAGGCAATTGCTGAGCCATCAGACCACACCCAGCCACCAGTATTTATAGAAGGAAGGCAGCTCAGGTCTCGCAGTGTTTGCCTTAGGACAAGGACAGAAACACCAGCCTGAAGATGACGAGTGAGACCTCGTTGAAACGTCGCCAGAAATTTCAAAATCCTACACGGGAAGAAACCCGAATATACCAAGACCGTCATACCTGTACCCGTGAAAATCTACGATAACAAATATATAAATTACGAAATTGTTTGTTCTATGTATATGTTCTTCATCCACTTTCATCATGAAAGGTAGAGTTATACTTATTTATATATTTATAATATAAATTTATATGTTTGAAATCAAATCATATGGCTGGAGCTTGGGTAACTAACCACAGTTTAAAGCATTGAAAATGACAAATATAAATTAAGTAATGATAACCATCAACACAGTATAAAGTACAAGGTCTTGAGGGCTTCATGTTATAGGTTTTTATGGGAACACAAGGTCTTACAAACACATCTTCTTGGTTACTCTGTAAATATAATATTATTCTTTCAAGATTTGGGCAGCTAATCAGATAAAAATATAGTAAGATTGAGTAAGATTGAGTACTAATGAATATTTCACCTCCTTGCCAGGAAAAGATAATTTGCTAAACATACATTGGGGACATGTTACAATATATGGATAAGTACTTTCAGGTCATTGCTACCAAGTGCTTTTGTAATCAAGTTGGATAAAATTTTATATTTTTCCATAACTAGCAGATGTTGCTTGCTATTCGCTAAACTCCAAAACTGTAGCTCTTTTTAGATTTTTGAATTCCACCTAAATTATCTGTTCTATGATTTACATATCCCTTTCTGCTGAATGCAGAAATCCTGATGGGAAGTGTAGTGTAGTAAGCAGAGAATATTATCCTTTCTTTCATCTACATGTGGATTGAACCGAAAGGAAGACAAGGAAAATAAGATGCACACCAGCTAGTTTAAAATGATTATGTAATTACATTTTGCTTTGTGTCTAAAAGTGGCTAAGCGGCTGGGTAGAACTGACAAATCAGCATTATAACAGTATCCACACATACAGCGATTCAGGATGAAAACTCTTATTATAATGGTGGTGAGATCAACTCTCTGTCTGCTTGATGGTGCAGAAAGATTGTCTCCATTAGGACTCAAGAAATCAGTGAAAAGACAATGGTGTACATTTCAGTCGGCAGACCTAAGAGCCGGGTGAGAATTCTAGGCCTGGGGAGGGAGACATACAAGCCTCCTGGGCCCACCAGAAGTTGGGAAACAGGCTGTTTCTGGCACCAGAGGGCCTTCTGGCACCCCAGGCATTGAATTATGGGTGTGGGCACTAGTGTATGTGTGATTGCATGTGTCCATGTTCTTTCTTCACCTGAGGAAAAGAAGTTTGTCATCACTGTTACACTATATTAAAGAATTATGCATCTGGCTTATTTTATAGTTCTAAGTTAAAAAAACCAAACCCACATGAGAACTAGAAAAAAAGGTAAGATTGATTAACTACGGCAGAAAATTCCTAAAGTGAAAAAAGTTAAGAAACAAGTTGCTTTTTGGAGATGAAGGAGCTAAAGTCAGCTTGATTAATTTTATTAAATTTCTTTAAAAAATAGAAATAATTGAGTAATTTGTCTGAGCTATTACCACGAATCAGGGCAAACTCTGACTCTTACTTAACATAGTTCTTTGAAGTAGATCAGCAAACAAAGTAACTTGTGATATTGGAATTCTACAGGACTTGCCCATTTTTCAATTTTGGGGAACTTCTACTTTTTACAGCTTCCCACTGATTGATCCTGGAATTTTCTAGAAGATTTCACATCTCTGCTACTATCTTATTGTCTGCTTGCCTGTCCGTCTGCCTGCCAAAAAGATCTTAAATGTCCTTACTTACATAAGTGCAATGCACTGAAAACTAGCTTCCCAAAGAGGCATTGCTTTGCAAAGTGCAACCATAGTTATTGCTACAGGGCTAAAACACCTGGCTGGAAAACTACACTATGATAGTACTACAGAGCTTTCAATGTGTTGTGTTTGGGCCTGGGCCAGCCGTTACTCCCACAGATGGGAGAGACGCAGCACAAACTGAATGCGAAAGCCTGGCTGACAGCCAGGAAGATGTGGCAGACAGCCAGGAAGATGTGGCAGACAGCCAGGAGGACGAGGCCACTGGTACGCAGGATTCAGCAGACAGCCCAGGGGATTTGGCATACAGTCCCTCAGACAGTCTTTCATCTCTGGATTCTTCTGCAGATCAATATATTGATCTGCGTAGCAGAAGAGCTATGCAGAGAAGGAATCGACTGAAGGAGTATTACAAGTCATCATAGTAGCACCTGGGCTGGGTGTGGTTCTTATACTGAGGGCTGGGTGTGGTTCCCTTAATGTGGGCT
The DNA here is from genome assembly GCF_031021105.1 of Erythrolamprus reginae. NCBI lineage: Eukaryota > Metazoa > Chordata > Lepidosauria > Squamata > Dipsadidae > Erythrolamprus > Erythrolamprus reginae. The sequence continues at coordinate 276,800,798 of NC_091951.1, forward strand.
AAAGGGATAAAAGGGAACAGAGGCACAAGGCAAACTGTGGCTGTTTATCTGTGTTATTTTGTGGTTCCTGCTCTGAATTTTCTGTTCCATGCCGTTGGAGTTTTCAACCCAGCTTTTTCAGACAAGTAGGAGGTGAAAACTCTGGGACTTGCTGTTTGCTTCAAAGATTCAAAAGGACTCCTGAAACGTCTTTTCTCATTCCAGGTTGTCTTTGTTTTTCCCTGTGTTTTTGTATGCGGCTGAAGTAAGTCTTGCACTATCATTGTTTTTGGACACTAAGAACTGTTTTGAGTAACCCCTTTTTGTTTATTTAATATAAGTTTGCTGATTAGCAGAGCACGTGTGTGTTTGATTTCTTTTCCTTGGACTATTACGCATTGCCTGAGCCAGTCAGGCAGAACACAATGTAAATTTTTATACTGAAAAAAATAATTGTCAGAAAGAATTGATGGTTTTTCTGCTTTCACAATTTTTTGGGGAATCTGGGTATACATCATGTACAGAGGGTGGATCCATCATGTACCTACAGGTTAAAGGGAAGCTAACCATTTACTTTTCTCAGTGAAGAACTGAAGTGGGAGAAGTTCTGCTATTTCAGGAGAAACTCTGGTTTTGGAACAGGACAGTGTCAATCCCCCCTCCCCCACACTCTGGTCAGCTGGAGAAAGCATCAATGGGCTTATGGTATAACCCTCGTCTTGATGACACCCCGATTTCCAAGTCTGAAGATGATCTCACTAACTTCAAAACAGTGAATGGGTTGGGAACAGGAAGTGGTGCTGTGTGAAAAAGTCCATAAAGACAGCAAAAGCTGTGATATAAATTAGGCAGATGGTGAGATGAGAAAAGTTTCCCCCTCTTTCCCCTCTTAACTGATCGGCTGAAAAAACAGCATTCCAGGATCTGGAGAGTTTTAGGAAACCATTTTTATTTTCAATAGGAAATGGGATTGCTCTAAAATAGGTCAGCCTTTTTCCAACAAAGCAATGGAAATTATCATTCCCAAGCGATATGCCATTCAAGTGGTAGAGAGTTTGTTTTGGAAGACAGCACAGGAGGGAAAAAAACCTTCAATAAGGGTGATCTTACTCTCTTCTGAATTTGAAGAAAAATAAGAACGTCAATCCATTCCTTTTCATTTCAAATAATAATAATTCTTTGGAAGCCATTGTAGCATAGCTTGGCTAGCTTGGAACTGTCTTTCGGCTGACCCCCCCCCCTCCCAAATTCCAAATCAATGCTTGCATTTCTGTTTCCTAACATTGAAACCTAAATGGCTTTTATGATACCAAAAGGAGAAGAGAAAAGGGGGGGAAGGGGAGAGAAATTGAATGAAGATGTTGAAAAATATAATTTCTCAATAATGCCCATTAACCACAGGGGTCATTGTGGCAAAAAGAACAGGATAAGAAATCCATTAAAAGCTCCAGTCTATTGGATGTTGTGACTGACAGCCTTTTCACTGAACAGCTACAAATGGAACTAATGGTTTAAACTTGTTAGCTATTGTCAGAGGCTCCAATTCTCAAGCCAGCTATGGATGCTATGGCAGAAATCAATAAGGCATCACTTACAGGTTGAACTGCCAGACCATACAGCTTGCCTGAAGAGAAATGCTCCTTATATTCTGATCCTCTTGATGAAAGAAGTCTGTTGAATTTATAGGAAGTCCAGCGGTACAGTCTTGCAAAAACAATTAACCCATTTAGCAATGCCACACAATAATGTGTGTGTGTGTTGGTGATAGTATATGATAGTACCTGCATATTGGGGTGGAGGAGTTTGTGTTTATATATTCCAGATAGCACAGATGCTAATATTGGATTGCTGTCTCACTGCATTTTGGTATATGGTTGTTTCTTTTTGTTACAGGACTTTTTGTTTGGAATAAAGTTAAGAAATGTAAGGACATTGTCCTTATTGTGTATTGGGTGTCAGTAGCTTAAAAACCAGAACATAATAGATACCCCAACATTTATTGACTGAAAACTGGAACTGAGGAACATCAAACAATGTCTGTAATTGCTACCCTGTTCCCAACAGCTCAAAGTAATTCATAAATCATTAGTGTGATTGTATCACGTAACTGTAAAACCTAAGAGAATAAATATATTCTTCCTCCCTCCCTCCCTTTCTCCCTCCCTCCCTCCTATCCACCCCCCCATAATAAAAATAAAAATTGTAGCTGTAATGGTGTAATTAAAAGTCTGCCTGGTTTTTACAGGCACAACCATTGTAATACACATCAAAGGTAGGCAGACCACCAGTTGCATCATCATAGTTTACATTTTTAAGCATTCCGTCCATCCCTTTCAAAGCTTTGCTGTCATCCTTTCACTGCCCATAGGCCATCCTCATATTGCCTAGAGATGGATCAAGTAGCCTAAAAACACCCTACATCACCATGACATGTTTTGCAATTCTCTTCTAACTACAGTGTTCCCTTGATTTTCGCGGATCCGAACTTCGCGAAAAGTCTATACTACAGTTTTTCAAAAGTATTAATTAAAAAATACTTTGCTTTCCCCCCCTATACCATGGTTTTTCCCACCCAATGATGTCATATATCATCGCCAAACTTTCATCCGCCTTTAATAAATATTTTTTAAATAAACTTTATTAAATAAACATGGTGAATAATAACCTAAATGGTTGCTAATGGAATGGGAAATTGTAATTTGGGGGTTTTAAGTGTTAAGGGATGGCTTGTAATACTGTTCATAGCCAAAAATAGTGTATTTACTTCCACATCTCTACTTCGTGGAAATTCGACTTTCGCGGGTGGTCTCGGAACACATCCCCCGTGAAAATCGAGGGAACACTGTACACATTTATTTTAAATACAAATATCCTCAATGTATATATTTTTGTGTACAGCTTTAAATACATTTTTTAAAAAAATGCTATACACTCATGTGGCCATATTTTTCAGTAGAGAATTATGGAAGCTTGTGAAAAGCAGAGATCAAGTTCAGCAGGTTCTGACCAGTTCTGGAGAACTGGTAGTGGAAATTTTGAGTAGTTCAGAGAACTGGTAAATGCTACCTCTGACTGGTCCCACCCCCATCTATTATCTGCTTCCCGAGTCCTAGCTGATCAGGAGAGAATGGTGATTTTATAGTATCCTTCCCCTGGAATGGGATGGGAATGGAGATTTTACAGTATCCTTTCCCTGCTACATCTACCAAACAATGCCAAGCAAGCCAAGCCATGCTATGCCCATCAAGCCACACCCACAAAATCTGTAGTAAAAGTTTTTGAATCCCACCACTGGTGAGATCCCTTGGTTACTGCCAGCTGATGTTGGAGGATGATCAGTTGGAGGATGATGAAGATATTGAGGACTCGGATTCAAATAGTGTTTATGAAGTAGTGGGGGGCCCGGGGTTACAAGTAGTAGAACAGGTGGGAGGCCAGCCACAGGGTGGGGCTATGAGTTCAGGATCTAGTGAGGGAGAATCAGACGCTCGCGGTTCAGAAACGTAGAGATCAAAGGTCTGGAAGAAGATATTAAGGAGAGGAATGGGTTAAATATTGTAGTGAGGTATTTGGCATGTCAGGGGGCCATTGGAGAAGAAGGGTGGAGTTTCAACATTGCTGAAAAGAAATATGGATGTGTTTTCACCATGCTAAAGTAAGCCAAAGTATTTTGTATTGTAATTATTATTATTATTATTATTATTATTATTATTATTATTATTATTATTATTATTATTATTATTATTATTATTTAGATTTGTATGCCGCCCATCTCCGTGCTGCTGTTTTTTCAAAGTTATGTAGTTAGGAAAATAAATCTTGTCTAAGTGAAGCAGGAAAAGGAATGTGAGAAATGCGGCTAAGAGAGAGATAATGGACCAAGTGATGTATGGAATGTGTTGAAGTACAGGAAAGCAGAGAAATAAACAGAGTTGCTTTATTCATGAAATGATGCATTTAATGAGAGTTATTGTGATTACTAAACTTCTATCAGAAACCAGAACACTACCCAGGAGTGGGCTGCTATCTGGAATGCTAAATTGGGCAAGTGCAGAAGCATGATTTTGCTTCTGCACCTGTGGGGATAGCAAAATCACGCATGGAGCCACAGTTGTCCCATGTTTCAGTGAGGTTTTTTTGCTTCCATGCATGCTGAAACACAGGCACACCTGTGGCTCCGTGCACAATTTTTCTATTTCCACGGATGCAGCAGCAAAATTGCGCCAGCCCCGAAAGTATTCAAAAGCCACAGCGGCAAGCCCAATTTGGCGTTCCGGCTAGGGCCCACCCCTGCTTCTACCACAAAACTTATTTGGGGCAATCACACTACTCAGTAGTAACTGCTCCCCCTGAAATAGGTAGCTCATATCTATCATGCCTCTTTTCCACTTTTATGAAATAATGGAGGAGCTTTGACTCATTGTCTGCTATCATCCAAGACTGTTTTTGAGCAACTCTGTTTTGAACTTGATAAAACAAACTACCAGGCAGAAGAATGGCAGGAGAATGGACATCAAGAGTGAACAACTGTTATACAGGCCCAGCTCCATTTTTTGTATGATAGTTAGATAAAAGAAAAGGGGTATGAACAGAAAGAAACACTAAGAAGGAGAGGTCAATCTTTTAGTTTTTTTTAACCGATAAGGATCGAGAAGGGCTAGCTAAAGAAAACAACTAGGCATCAAGCTTTGAAAAAGAGTTTTCAAAGAAAAGAAAAACCCCTCAGGCAATCAGTGTGTGCAAGAAACTTGCCTAAATAAATGTCAGAATCATTTCAAGCCCGCAAGGATAAAACTAGCCCAAAAGGAGACATTTCATCTTGTTTCTCAGAGACTCGTGTTGTACTATGGGGAATACAAAGATTCCCAAGAAGAAATCATGCTTCATACTCTAAGAAAAGAGGTCTTCCAACTTGGCAACTTTAAGATTTGTGGACTTCAACTCCCAGCCAAGCAGCCTGGTTGGAGAATTCTGAGACTTGAAGTCCACAAGTCTTAAAGTTGCCAAGTTTGAAGACCTCTGCCTAAGAAGGTCAGATACAATGAAATGTTTTATACTCCACGTAAGTTTCTAAAGTAAAGAAATTCACTGTGACTTCAAAGATCAGGAGTAGTTCATGACAGCCGTTTGACAATTTCATCCTTTCCCTTCCCTTATACTTCCTCTGGTAACTCACTTCTCTCTATTGCTTTGGACAAGCAGGTTTGAGAGCATACCGAATAGAAAAGAGTTTCTGACTGCATCTACTTATTTTATTTTTAGAACTTTTTTCTCTCTGAGAGTGTGATGCTAAAAGTGGTGTGCATCTTTTGTCATTTTATAATTATATAATACTAATGGACTTTTGAGATTGGTCGAAAATAATAACCATAGTAATAGTCAAAAATTCTGGATGGTGGACGTGGCAGTACCTGAACAGAACAGAAGAGAAAGAATTGGAGAAAAGCACAAAATAAAAATATAACAATTCAGGCAAAAGGAAGCAAAGAAAATGGCAAGAATAAAAGGTAGTGTCTTGGGTGCAATCCCCAAACAACTGGAGCACCACTTCAGCCTCATTGGCATTGACTCATTCACCATCAGTCAATTGCAACAGGCAGCTTTACTCAGAATGGATTGCATCCCACGACGAAACCTTTAACAACATCAAACAGCAACATCTGTCTATCCCAGCTCCTTGGGAAGGACTCAATTGGTGGATAAAAATGTCAAATCGGGTCTGAACATCTGGCTAGCCATAATGTATTAAACTTGTATGCTGCCCAGCTCCCAATGATTCTGGGTGGCTAATTAGCCACTGAGGAGCTGAAGTAGAAATTTCCAGTCCACTAACGTTCAGCTTTTACATTACAACTGGCTCTTAGTGAGTCTCTCAAGTGCATGAACGGTAAAAAAAAATGAAAGAGATTAATATTGGGATTAATGCCATTCTATTGGGGTGGAAAAACAAATAGGTAACTTCATTTGAAGAGAAGAAAAAGAAACGCAGCATTTAATATTCTCAGTCAATGCTGTAGTGCTAGTGAAATGCTCCCCTCTCTAGCTTCAACTCACAACACGGGAAGTCATCATTTCTGTAGTCCATGAAGCTTTCTATTAACTATACACAGGTAGGATAATCCATGGTTAATAGTCTATATATGATTCCCAAAGGACCCAAAGTTCGTATCACCAAAATTTGCCTGCAATCTTCCAAATCATATCAGTGTACTCTTTCTTTCTTTCTTTCTTTCTTTCTTTCTTTCTTTCCTTTCTTTCTTTCTTTCCTTTCTTCCTTCTTTCTTTCTTTTTTCAGGGGCCTCAGATATGGATTCACCGTACATATTTGCAAATAAGTGAATTGTGGATGCCAAAATACACTTCTAAAAATTGATTTCAGCTTATTCTAGACCCGAGTTATCAAAGTTGCATTGCCACAACAACATCACATGATGTATCATGATTTTTATCCCCTTCACTAAACCGGGCATGAGTGTGGCAAGCTTGTAATGCATCCAGCTTGGGGAAAAAAAAATTCTGAAAAAAGCCCAAAACAAAAATGGTAGTGCCTACAGACCAGCATCAACTAATCTGGTTCCGTGACATCATTGTGATATCACCAGCTGTTTGCTTCTGGTTCAGACAAACCAGTCCAAACTGGGAGTAACCCCCCTCTAGTCACAACTGAAAAGCTTGTGTAAAGAACACACGACATTATTAAGGTTTCTCCTTATTTTAGTTGACACTCCTGCTCTTGGCTAGTATGTATGGTAATACCTTTTATCCCATCCATGGATAAGCTGATTCTTGAATTTTTAATCAAAATACCATGAAAATAGATAACCTGTGAATTATGCACAGGTAAGCAAATTGTGAAAATAAAAACATACAAAAATATTGAGGGTCATTTTATCCATGAATGACATTTTTATCATATTTGGTTAAAAATTCAAGACTCAGCATATCTGCACAAGGGACTATACATGAACGTATACATACAAGCTAAAGACAGCTTTAATTCAAGAAAAAGGGATCCGGGTAAAAATTATACTCCTGTGATCTTTGATTCTACTGCATTTTTGCCTTTCCCTTCTAAACCCTGGTTGTCTAAGAAATGGGACAAATGTGAGCATTACACACAAAATGTTTGCATAACCTTGATCTCTATCAGTGAATAGCAACTTTAAGATGTATGGGCTTCACCTCCCAGAATTCAAAATGAGTAGTTCACCCAATGTGGTATATGGGGAATTCTTGGAGTTGAAGTCCACACATGTTAAGTTTCCCAACATTGAGAACCCCTGGTCAGAGAGGACATTTACACAGACTCCAGAGAAAATGACAAATACTTTTAATGGTACCTATAGGAAATATTGTCAATTTTTCAATTTGTTCATATTGACAAGTTCTCTAGGCAAGCGCAACTAAAATAAGGAGAAAGCTTAATAATGTCGTGCTGCTCTTTACACAAGCTTTTCAGTTGTGACTAAAGGGGGTTTCTCCCAGTTTGGACTGGTTGGTCTGAACCAGTAGCAAACAGCTGGTGATATCACAATGATGTCACAGAACCAGATTAGTCGGTGCTGGTCTGTAGGTGCTGCCATTTTTGTTTTGGGATTTTTTTCAGAAATCCCCCCCCCCATTTTTTTTGGGGGGGGGGGATTTTTTCTGGATTTATTTTCTTCTGTGCAGAAGCTGAATTTCCAGCACTGAGCATGCATCACCATCTTGTTTTCACCCTTTTGGGGGTATTTTTTTGGGGGGGGGATTATTTTGTACTGTGCATGCATTAGTGCACACAAAGTGCCTGTGTGCCCATGAGGTGCAGCCACGCAACACAGGAGGAAGCAGTCCAGCAGCAAGCTAAGTTATAACCCACCCCTGGGTGTGACATGTAAACCACTTTGGTACAATTTGCCTTGTTTATGTAAAATTGTCCTCTGCACTTTCAAGGCTTTTCTCTCCATTGGGATATTTTTACTTACTTACTTACTTACTTACTTACTTACTTACTTACTTACTTACTTACTTACTTACTTACTTACTTACTTACTGTTGTGGTTGGATCACGGCCAGCTCCTCTGATAACAGATTTTGAGCCAGATGAGCTGGGTCCGTCTGAGCATCGGAGACCTGTGTGGCTATCGGAGAATTCAGACATTGAGGGGGAAGGAGAGATGGAAGCTGAAGGGTTCTGGAGAAAAAGAGGTGGAGGCCCCTGCAATGTCTATGGAACCCCCAGCTACAGCCTTGTCTGGGTCGGATGAGGAGGGGGTGATTAATGATCCAATCCTGAATGTGCATGTGTGAAAGATTATGAGGAGACAGGAACAGTTGCGCAGATTCAGAAGGAGATCTTGATCACAGCTGAGAGTAATAGGGAATTCTGCAGCATGCATAAAAGGGAAAATTTGTGGGAGTGTTCTTTGCAGGAGTTATCGTTTGTGGTTTAACAGAGTTTTCTCTAAACCAGCCCCCATGCTCCCTTGGAGAAACCCAGCCTTTGGAAAATTGCTTTATGCTATTGCAAAAGTAGTGAGTATCCTTGCTTCAACCCAGTTCGGAGACATTATTTACAAACCTTGGAGTTTTTTTGACATTTGTTATCAATCTTGAAGATAACTCAGACTCTTTGGCAGTAAACAGACATTCTTTTGCCGTAATTGTGGCGCAGCAGGTAGAGTGCTGTACTGCAGGCCACTGAAGCTGACAGTAGATCTGAAGGTCAGCGGTTCAAATCTCATCACCGGCTCAAGGTTGACTCAGCCTTCCATCCTTCCAAGGTGGGTAAATAGCCTAGTTCTGTTAAAAAGTGCTGTTGCTAATATGTTGTAAGCAGCCCTGAGTCTAAGGAGAAGGGCGGCATAAAAATCGAATAAATAAATAAATAAATAAATAAATAAATAAATAAATAAATAAATAAATAAATAAATAAATAAATAAATAAATAAATAAATAAATTTTTGTGTTTCTAAAATTCCAGTCTGTGTGTTTTACTTTGACCTTAATTACTGCTCAGCTGTCACGTCAGGCAGAACATTTACTTACTTACTAATTTATTTATTTATTTATTTTATTTCTTTATTTGTCAAACATGTATATGATAGTAGTAGTATAAACATAAGTAAAAAGTAATGTTATGTGGATAATTGTTTTTCTTTAAATAAAAAGTGGCAAAGCAACACACAAGCTTCTAATATGATGTTTTTTCTAAGAATGTCCCTGAGTCTGAACAGTAACACACAAACTTTTTTAGAAAATGATCAATTGCTGAAGCTCAGTGCTAAGTAAATGGAATTGTAGCTGTGGGAGGGGAGTATAAACCTAAAGGAAAATGAGTGCATTATGAAATATCTCTAAGGAAGAGAGGCCTTGCCACATCCTGGTAAATCAATACTCTCTAATTGGTTTTTCCCACCCATGACAGCCATTTTGTGAATAGACAAGGTATCCTAATATTCCTTTCACCAGACCTCTCAAAATTTATTCTCAAAATTCCAACCAGTCCAAAACGTTTAGATCAGTGGTCCTCAACGTTTTTTCCACCAGGGACCAGTTTTAGCAAGGCAATTTTTCTATGGCCCGGTGAGGGCGGAAAGGGGTGTGGTTGGGGGTGGGATTAAGCATGGGGGTGCTGGTCCTTCCCGCCCCTCTTTCCCGCCATCGCCCTGTGGCCGGCAGAATCTGCCTCCCAAGCCCTCTTGCCCAGCGGCAGGTGAAGCGCTGGAGGGAGGGGGTCAGGCCGGCCCTCCTGCCTCCCCCCCCAGCCAAAAATGCAAAGGCGTGCCACGGCAGAAGCCAAAAGAGGCTTGAGCCTCCCGGTCCTTCCCGCCCCTCTGTCCCGTCCATCGCCCTGTGGCCGGCAGAACCTGCCTCCCGAGGCCTCTTTCCCAGCGGGAGATGAAGCACTGGAGGGAGGGGGCGGCGGCAGGAGGACTGGCAGCTGCTGACTCCACGGACCGGTGCAACATGCCCCGCGGCCTGGTACTGGTCCGCGGCCCAGTGGTTGGGGACCCCTGGTTTAGATAACAGAATTAGGAAATTGTAAAAGTGCTCTCTAATCTCATACCATTAAATAATAGGAACTGTTCAAAATATTTAGAAGAGAAACAATACTATCTGTTGTATCCTTGCTGGAATGAAGGACTGCAATCTTGTAGTAAGTAATGGTTCTTTATTAAACAGGAAGTAACGGTTTACAGAACTGAACAAGACAAACATGGCCGTGCCTGGCAGCTATATATATACCGGGCTGCCAGGCTGAGCCAACCAATCACCTTACAGTATTTTCCCGCCCAAGTTATATGGGGCGGGTACAAGGCCTAACTGTCCTCCTATCCATCATAGGAACAATTGTGGTATATTAGCCAAATATCATTATGCTTACTAAATAAATTTTGAAGGAGCATTATCCATACCAAAAACCTAATCCAAGATTGAATTTTAAAAATTTAATTGTCTGTGCACCTGATGTTACCCTTAAAAAAATAACCACCCTTTCCATATTACAGTTAGCAAAGTGTATAAAACAGTTCAATAATAAATTCTCTTCAGGTTAGGTATTGACTCTTTTTAATAGATGAGTGTGATCTGCCACATATCTTCATTAAAGAAAACCCAGTCAATGTCCCCATTATTTAATTAATTTTCTCTACAGGTTTAGACAAAGAGCAGCTTCCTGATTAGGAATGAGAACTTTGATTAAATTTAATTACTTTCGCTTGAGGTTTATAGGGCAATGATATCCACACAAAATGAGGACAGCTACAAATCAACGTAAAAAAAAAAAGGAAATCGATTCCATGCAGGTTTTTGGCTGAACAGAGTTTCTATAGATTTCTTCCAAGTTGAAAAATATGAAGAACAAGATGGTTAGCTCATTTCTATTCTATTTCATTCATTCTAAAAGCTAAATACATGTTAAAACAACAACAGGGTCAAGAAATTAAGAAAGGAACTTTTCCTGTTTTTTATAAGATGTTTTCATTGGAACTTATGGTTACTAATCCAATATTACCCAAATCTCCTAACTTTGAGAAATTCAACAAGTGTTGATAAAAATGGCAATTAGGCATCACATTTTGTACACTTCTCTATCCATTTAGGATTCCTTGCTTAATTGTGACTTTATTGATTGTTTGCTAGGGATGCAAAAGGAAAAAATAGAAAAAAATAGCTATCTTCTATTAAAAAAATCTCTAAACCTAAAAAAATATCCAAGTTACACATGAACTCACTCTTCCTGAGACTATCATCTGTGAGCTGTCTTTAAATACCACATTCTGTTTTTTTACTATGTTACAGAGCCCCTGACTATGACCTCAAACATGTGAATAAATTAGCTTCACTTCTAATGTGGGCAAACAGCTTCGGGCCCATATCCTCTCATCTTTCTTGGTGACCTCGATCTACCTCTTATTAAATGGCCTCTAAACAAATGTACAACTGAACTGATACACTCAACCCTGTACAACGCTGTAACTAATCTGGGACTGGATAAACTTGTAACCAACAACACTAGACTCAACAACTGCATTGACATCATTTTATGCAACAGTTCAAACTCAATTTATGGATTACAAATAAAAGAACCTTTCCCCACAGTGATCACAGCATGATAGACTTTTGTCTCAATAAACACCCTTACAAAAATCATGATAATGATGGGATATGTTGTCTGATAGATTGAATTTATGGGTTTTATAATGGGGTTTTATAGTGTTGTTTTAGTATATGGGTTTTATAATTGGGGTTTTTTATTGTTTATTATTGATAAATAAATAATAAATTTTTATTTTGTATTATATTTGTATTGTTGTAAGCCACCCTGAGTCCTACAGTATTGGGCGGTATAGAAGTCGAATTAACAAACAAGCAAACAAACAAATAAATCCTCAGTTAGAATTTTTAAAATGCCAACTATGATCTCATAAAACTGGCTCTCATCTCTTGATTGGCAAATCCTATTCATTGGCTGTAATACTGCCAAAGAACATTATAACATTTTCCTGCTTGAAGTCAAAATTATCATTAAACTATATGTATCACTAATAACTCCCAAAATCTGGAAAAACAAACTATCCATAACAATAAGGAAGCTCCAATTCCCCCCCCCTCAAAAAAATATCTTTGGCGAATAAGTAAAACTGACTGCATAGCTAACTGTAAAAGCTGCTAAAAACGTATGCCAACTGATAAAAACTGAATGCACCAATTATCATATGAAACAAAGGAAAAACTCCTGCGCATGAAATTCAACCATGTCTTCTACAATTTTGTAAACAACTAACTTAAAGAGATGAGAACTATCCCACCCCTAAAAGGACGTAACAATAAAGACTGTAATGATGAAACCATTAAATGCAACCAATTCAACACATTCTTCGGCTCAGTGTTTATAAACAGCAACAACTCATGTCCAATGTTTCCTAGTTGAACGATCTAATACACATTGATTTTACAGAAGACAACATTAAATAGGCACTATGTAGTGTAAAACTATCTCTATCCATGGGACCTGATAAGCCTATATTTTTTTTTTTAGAAAAAAACCTTTCCATTGCCCTAGCAGAATCTCTGACCATAATTTTTGAACCAGCTCCTTACTGAACCTATGGTCACTAGCCATGGTCACTCCTATTTTTTTTAAAAAGAGACCCTAGTCTAGTTGAAAATTACAGACCAATCTCTTTATGTTGTGTCACCGGCAAAATCATGGAATCAATCATTAACCAATTCATTACCTTCCAAATAAAGACAAACAACCTACTCTCTAACAAACAATTTGGTTTCAGGAAAAAAAATCCTGTAATCTGCAACACCTACACTGTAAAAACATATGGATTACATAACTCGACCAGGGCAAAACAATAGATGCGATTTACATAGACAATGTCCTACCTGTCAATGAATACTTCAGCTTCAACCACAACAATGCATGAGCACACAATAGATACAATCTTAATGCAAACCGCTCCAAATTTGATTGCAAAAAATTTGACTTCAGCAACAGAGTGGTCAATGCTTGGAATGCACTACCTGACTCTGTAGTTTCTTTTCCAAGCCCGCAAAACTTTAACTGTTGACCTTATCCCAGTCCTAAGAATTCTGTAAAGGGGCGTGCATAAGAACAAGCAAGTGTATGGTCCATGTCCTAATGTCCCGTGTGTTCATAACCATCTCATGTACTCATATCAATGCTTATACATATTATGTATTCACAATCATGTTGATACTTTGTAATCAGATATGTGTTTGACAAAATAAAATGAACAAACAAACAAATAAAAATAGCAGCCATCATTATGATGGTAGTAAGAGTAGCAGATATGTGAATTATAATTTGAGGAAAAATGGGGTGGAAAAGTGACAAAATCTAAGCATATTTTGTTTATTTAAGATAAAATAGGTCATTGCAGTAATCTGATAGGAAATAAATAATAATAAATAAATAAAATTCAAATTATAATCTGCACCTCTATAACTGTCTGGTTTGGTTCTGCAACGCAACAAGACCGACACAGACTTCAGAGGATAATCAGAACTGCAGAAAAAACAATTGCTGCCAACCTGCCTTCCATTGAGGACCTGTATACTGCACGAGTCAAAAAGAGGGTGGTGAAAATATTTACTGACCCCTCGCATCCTGGACACAAACTGTTTCAACTCCTACCCTCAAAATGTCGCTTCAGAGCACTGCGCACCAAGACAACTAGAAACAAAAACAGGTTTTTTCCGGAACACCATCACTCTACTAAACAAATAATTCCCTCAACACTGTCAAACTTTTTACTAAGTCTGCACTTCTACTTCTACTAGTTTTTTTCTCATCATTCCTATCATCCTTTTCTTCTCATTTATGTATGACTATAACTTGTTGCTTATATCCATAAGATTTTTACTAATATTGATTATTTCCTCATTGCTTTTTTGATGCCTATGACAATCATTAAGTGTTGTACCACATGATTAATGACAAATGTATCTTTTTCTTTTATGTACGCTGAGAGCATATGCACCAAGACAAATTCCTTGTGTGTCCAATCACACTTGGCCAATAAAGAATTCTATTCTATTCTATAAAGAAGAATAAGGGTTGAACTGTGGTTTGCTTAATGCTCCCTGAGCTTGGTTGTTTTGTTGCAGATGTTTCATTACCAAATGAGGTAACATCATCAATGCTAAGCACTCAGAGAGCATCAAGGACCTCTGATTTCCTATCAAAAATTAACCAGCTAGGGCCAATACATGTCCAGTTGTAAAACTTGTGAGTAAAAAGGTGCACATCATCAATATGCACCAAAAACAAACAAACAACAAATCATTGTAATAAAATTTAAAGTAATGCAAGACCAATATTTTTTTTTGCTCATTCTTAAGCTGTTTGGACAGGACAACATACGATAATCTTATTCTCCACACTTAAAAAAATAAGTGAGTTGGACATAAAGAAAATTGGGGAAATTGCACACCAGGGGTCAATAAAGCTGTGTGGGCTACCATAGCAATTTAATCACTAATTCTCAGGTTTCAATCTAAGAATTAATCACTGTGGCATCAGGATAATACGGGCATATATCTCAGAACACCTTCATAGCTTTAAAATTCTGGTCAAACAGCAGCAAACTTCAGTGCTTAAGGATTTCAGTCCTGTCAAAAGCATTAGCCAATGAGGAGGCTTCTGTCATTCACAACATTCAAGTTTTCTTGTGTTCCTTACATTCCTGCTGACAGCTTCAAACATCCCAAGGGACCAGGGGATTCTCTCTCTCTCACACACACACTTTCCAAAGTATTTTGAGTATTGAGAGAAGCTGGGAGGGGGAACAGGAAAATAAAAGAGCTATATGTGCATGCTTCCGTTCTTCTTCCCTTCCAATAAAATACTGGCAATTTGTTCAGCTTTTTCCTTTCTTGATAGTATTTAAAAGCATTCAATTAAGATTTTATAATGTGTCCAGTGAGTTAAACCCCCCTATGGTATTAGAAAAAAAAATTACATATATAAATAAAATACATCAAAGCATTAAAAAGCTATTACACACTCTGAACATAAAATGGCAGAATAATGATGGATCCTGCCATGCAGCAAACATATTCAAAAATATTATCTTCCTGGTAATGAAATGCCATCCGTTTCATTTTAAGCTAAATACATTAGACATATCAGTGGAGTCTGTGCTGACACAGCAGTGAGTTGAAATTGAAAATCTGAAATTATATATATGATTGGACACAGTGTTAAAGTAATTTATAGGAAAAACCACAAATATGCTGGGTCTGCACCTTCTGGTGAACTCATTTTATAGAATCAGATAGAAGAAAACACTACCATTTCTAATATGCAGTTGGAAATGGCAACCCGCCAGTGTCCCAATATATATTCTGAACGGGGGAGATGGGCAGAAGGGTGGGGGTAGAAGAAGAAGAGGAAGAAAACGATGGAGACAGTGGAAGGAAAAACAAACCAGGGAGACTTGATTCAAATTACCACAATTCTGCATGAGCCATCAGGAAAATGGCATTCGTTTTCATCACTTTGACCTAATATGATACAGCAGCTGTTGGAACTGTATTAGGTATCAAGACAAGTGGGAGATAACAGGGAAACATTTAGAGAGGAGGGAGATAGAGGCTAATTTTGGTATGACTGCAGAGGCCTTATATCTATTGTTGCTGAGCACTCAGTGGCAGCAGGGATCATTTTGAAGATCATCTGATACCTGACCATCAGGAGACTGGATCAGAAGGCAGGCTGGGAAGACTGGATATGGTGGTCCCTCACCTTTATTTTAAAGCTTTCATGACCTCTTTTCTATTGAGCCTGGCAGGCCACTCTTATAATTTAATTTAATTTAATTTATTAGACTTCTATGCTGCCCAATCCCATGAGATTTAGGGCGATTTACAGCAGTGAGTAATACAATACAAAGATGTAGAAGTCAAATGCAGATAATAAAAACAATTTAAAAACCCATTATAAAAACCCTGAAGAAATTATCCAGTCAAACACACATACATACCAGTCAATCACTGTTCGGCCATGCCTAAGTGTTAACATTCATGGCCCCCAGGCCTGCTGGCAAAGCCAGGTCTTCACAGCCTTTCAGAAGGCCAGTAGGGTGGGAACAGTATGGACATCAGGGGATAGTTGATTCCATAATGGCATAACCTTTCCAAGAAGAGATTCTATGAATCTACGCAGTTTTTGAGAATGTGTAAATTGGATTGAGAGAACAGAAGACTCAGGATTTGAGAGATAGACCAGGCCTATTTAACTGACAAAAGACAGAAATGAGGATCTCCTGCAAGATCCATAAAGCAAGATACAATTTTTTGATGGATCAGGATTTTGGCTGGATTCTACTGAAAGCAAAAATGAAGCACAGATTATGCTTCATCCCATACACTTTCTCTCTTTTATCAATATCTGTTGAAACAGTCATTTCATACTGCAATTTCTCCCTTAACCTGAAATTCCACCAATATTACTTCTACACCAAATCTCTTTCAAGTATTTTATTTACTAAACACCTGTCCCTCCCTCCCTCCCTCCCTCCCCCCCTCCTTCCTTCCTTCCTTCCTTTTATGGGAAGCAATCCCCCTCTATCTCACTATAATGAAATAGTGACTGTATAGAAAGTGGAAGCCTGATGTTTGACTGCATTCACACAAGCAGGCAAACAGATCCCTAGAAAAACCATTCAAGACAGGATATTTTGAAATTTCCCCATGGCAAAATTTGGCAGCTAACAAAATCAGAATAAGAGTAGAATCAGAATAAGAGCCCCACACTTAAGACGACACAGAATGAAAGTCATTAACCCGAATGGGAGTAACCCAAACCTTTTTAGAAACAAAGCCCATATCACACAAACTCCAAAACTTCAAAAACATAGAATCATATTCGAATCCTTCTTTTTATCCAGTTTGTTGTTCAACTAATCCATAATGTCACATCACTTCTGAAATTAAAAACCTTCTTCTGAACATCAGTTGCAACCTCCTTCAATCCCAGCCACAAAAACTGAGAGCAAACCTAGAACAATACAGGACGTGACCACCAATCATCCTCACCAGACTCAAACCCATACCCACCTTGCAGACAAAATACAAACACCACCCAAAAGCCAAACCATGGCAGCATCTACAACTGCTGCACCCCCCTCCGACGCACACACAAAGCAAACTGACACATGCCATGAATACATTGCCAGACCCCAAACTTGGAGCCAAACCAAAACCCAGGATGTTACACCACAGACCTACATTACAAAACATCTGACTAGTCTGCAGACATCAACTGCAACAATTACTCAGGATGTCACCCCTAATCTGCAAACATCAACTAATCTGCAAACATCAACTGCATCAACCACTCAAGGTGTTACTCCATCAACTAATCAGGACGTTACAACACAGCCAACCAACCTGCTTGCAGTAGCTGAGCCAGCACTCCAGCCCCCCCCCCCAGTATTTATGTAGATACGGCAGCTCAGACCACCCTTTTTTCACCTGAGCAGGAAGCCGAAAGCACCAGCCTGAAGATGATGAGTGGAACCTCATCGAAACCAAGATTCCATCAATCTTACATGGGAAAAGACCCGAATATGCCAAGACCTATATACCTATACTCGTCAAAATCTATGATAAATGTATGTGTGTGTGTATGTGTGTGTGTATGTGTGTGTGTATGTGTGTGTGTGTGTATGTATGTGTATGTATGTATGCACACACACACACACACACACAAACACACATACTGTATACTTGGAGGATTTTTCCTTTGATAATACCAGGTGAGCGCCATCTAATGAGCTGTCTGTCTCTGAGCAAAAAGCATCATTTGTGAGTCTCCCCCCCAAGCCTTGAAGGTATCTGGCAAAGCAACTGAAAACTGGCAGAAAGTCAAGTAAAATGTCATTCTCTACACAGTGGAAGCAGAGCTGCAGAAAAAGAATATCCATAGAAGCAAGTCTTTTACAGGGAGCAGGGTTGCTTATCGGGGACAATAGTTTGCAGCTCTCAAAACATAACAAGTACTCAGCGGTATAGTGATGAGAGAGCTTGAAAACCTCCACATTCCAGAAAGAAAAGAGACTTTCACAAAAGTATAAGTTTCCTAAGAAAAAGCAGCGAGACCACATACAAAAGGATTTTCAACTGATTTACAAGGAGTTTGTGAAGAATGGTGACTAGTTAGGCAGAGAAAGAGTTGTATTCAGCAACATTTTGATATGCAGTGAAATTTCCCTCCTCGCAGATAGCATACTACAGAAAATCATAACGAATGATTCAAAGATGGGATCTTTTTGTTTTTAGTTGCTTTCATTGGCAGATCAACTAGATGACTCCTGGAGAATTCATTAGATTCTAGAGAATTAGCCAGATATTTAGCAATAAATAAACCAAGATCAAGGTCATAGTTTCTGATTATCCTTTGACAGTGGTGGGTTCCTACTGCTGCAATCCAGTGTTGTATACCGATAGGAACCCGGTGATGATGTAATTTTCGGCATTTTTTTTCCAGGTTTAGGTTGCTTCTCTGCATCTTGTGCTTTTAAAAAAAAGCCTTCCCTCCCACCCTCCAGTTAATGCCAACCTTTATTCTTCATTTGAAGTTCCTTAGTTGTGTTTTGGCTTGTAATGTCATCCAGAGCATGCACGGAAGTGAAATCGTGTGGTGGAATATGTGCGCATGCATGGATGTGAACTGGTAGCAGAAGTTAACTGGAAACTGCCCCTGGTCCATGACCTGTAGAGGCCACTTACCACTTCTTTGGTATAGAAATGGATGACATTGTCTTGTTCCTACTTCTAGCCCATAACTCAGAGCTGACATGCACATGTTTTCCAGCTATGATTCAAAACTGCTACTTTCTGACTCGAATTTTCTTAATTGCTTCAGATTAGAAGATTCCCACCCATTCAATGGCTGGTTGCTTTCCTGGGAAGCTATTCCATCCTAAGCATTTAATACATTTGAGTTGGATCCAGTGATGACCTGTTAAATCAATGAAGCATCTTCAACTCTAGAAGTTCATGAACCATTCAACCTATTTATCCCTTGTAGCTTGGTCTCAAATTCTAGGAATATATTGGAATCACTTTATAATATGTAAATAGATATATTGCTCTTGAGTTAAAATGGCATATATAAAATATGCCCTCATTTTGGTGAAGGAGTACGAATGTTGTCTGGTGGTAGGCACAAATCATTGAGCACTTGTTGTTTGTTGTGTGTGTGTGTTTTATATTTTAAAATCAATAAAAATATTTAACAAAATACAATTCAACCCCTACATCTTCCCTTTGCTTTTCTGCTCCCTGCCCATAGCATTGGTTAAGTGAGTGGTTAAAAAATGTCAACTACAATTTCATTTCCTACATAGTCCTAAATGGCTTCCAGGAAGAAGCAATGTTATGGATCTGAGTTGGTTTAGAAAAAGTATGATGAGAGGATAGGACATCCTTTCTTGATTAACACACTGAAACGTATACAATCCAATTAACACTTTGCATTTAATTAGAGAAAATGGGATATATAAACAACTCTTTCTGTTTAGATGCTCTGGCTACTATTTATTTTAGTTTATTGTTTTAACATATACTGGATGGGTTGGTGCCCATCCTAAGTGCCTAAGGACAGTGGCCAGGTGGTAATTTTTTTAAATAAATAACCTCAAACAAACTACATTTAAGTATAGAACTTTTATTTTTTTCTAAAATGGCACAATTTTTCTACCAATTGACATACTATAACTCCTCCCCTTATACAGTGGTAACTCTACCTAAGAACGCCTCTACTTACGAACCTTTCTAGATAAGATAACTGGGTGTTCAAATTTTTTTTGCCTCTTCTCAAGAACCATTTTCCGCTTACAAACCTGAGCCTCTGAAACTGTAACCGGAAAAGACAGGGAGAAGCCTCTGAGGAGCCTCTCTAGGAATCTTCTGAGAGGAAATTGGCCAGAAAAGGCAAGGAGAAGCCTCTGTGGGGCCTCTCTAGGAATTTTCTGGGAGGAAACAGGGCCTCCACCCTCCCTGTGGTTTCCCCAATTGCACGCATTATTTGCTTTTACATTGATTCCTATGGGAAAAATTGCTTCTTCTTACAAACTTTTCTCTTTAAGAACCTGGTTACAGAACGAATTAAGTTCGTAAGTAGAGGTACCACTGTACCTCAAATGTCATACTTTTTTTAAAGTTAACAAATACTTTATAGTGAAATACATTAAAAATAGATAGTCCAATAAATAGAATTCTTCTTCAGAATTAAATGATTGACCAGCATGAAACAAAAGGGATTATTTAATAAAGGAGTGTGACTATCACTCATGATTAAAACAATAGGTGGGATTCAGTAACATTATTCAGAAAGGCATCTCAATCTCTTTAGCGTGAATCATATGGCTAATGCAGATTTTGTTAGAATTTACGATAGTATTCTTACAGATAAAATAGTAACTCTAAGATGCCAGGGTTTAAAGTAAAATAAATATGAAAACAAATGACATACATGCAGATAAACAGGTAAAATCTTTCAGGATATAAGACATCTTTTATTTATAAGCAAAAACGTATATAAAACTGCACAATAGCAATAGTTAACAATGCTGGCTCAAGAAACTCTGCTGCCTGCGGCAGACAGGATAACGTTCTTTCTCCATTCCTAAAGAAACTAGATAAAATTAATTCCAGACTTTAGGCAAACATTTGATTTGGGAGGATCCAAAATAGCCCTTCTTTCAACAGAGAGTAAAGTTCAGGGAGAAGCAGGCAAGATTAACAGTTCAGTACCATCAATATACTGATGATACCATAACAATTATATATCTCCATCCCTAGTCAGACAAGGGATAATGTGGTGGTGCTGGATGAATGTCTGAATGGGAAAGAAATGGCTTCGACTAAGCCTTGATAAAACAGAGGGTAATGGGTTTTGCCTCTCCCCCCAGGCCCGTGACCTGGGTGGGCTTTGCACAGATTTCTCTAGTGTGTCAATTGAACTTTTTCCTGGACAAGGAGCCTTTGCTTGTGGTCATTCATGCTTTGATCATTTCTTGTCTGGACTACTGCAATGCACAAGGAGGGCCAACCAGAAATGTCAACTAGTCCATAATGCAGTAGCATCCAAAGTCATACCTCCGTTCCCCAAGTTTGTCCATCTAAGATGTCTGTTGTGTGAGCTACTATGGTTTCCAATGTCTTTCAAGGTGTTAATCATCACTTTTAAAGCCCTGTATGTCACAGGACCTGGTTATCTGCAGGATCGCCTTTCTTGGAGGATATCTATAGGTGAAACTTGAAAAATTAGAATATCGTGGAAAAGTTCATTTATTTCAGTAATGTAACTTAAAAGGTGAAATAATATACGAGAGACTCATTACATGAAAAGCGAGATAGTTCAATCTGTGATTTGTCATAATTGTGAAGATTATGGGGTACAGCTCACGAAAAACCCAAATCCACAAGCTCAGAAAATTAGAACATTACATGCAATCAACAAAACAAGGATTGTACATGGAACAATATCAGACCTCTGAAAAGTATAAGCATGCATATGTATTCAGTACTTGGTTTGGGCCCCTTTTGCAACAATTACTGCCTCAATACGGCGTGGCATGGAAGCTATCAGCTGATGGCAGTGCTGAGATATTATGGAAGACCAGGATGCTTCAATAGCGGCCATCAGCTCTTCTGCATTGTTTGGTTTTATGTCTCTCATCTTTCTCTTGGCAATGCCCCATAGAGTTCAGGTCAGGCAAGTTTGCTGGCCAATCAAGCACAGTAATCCCAAAGTCATTGAACCAGGTTTTGGTGCTTTTGACAGTGTGGGCAGGTGCTGGGCAGTCCTGCTGGAAAATGAGGTCAGCATCCCCATAAAGCTTGTCTGTGGAAGGAAGTATGAAGTGCTCCAAAATCTCATGATAGACAGCTGATAGACTGCTGTGTTGACTCTGAACTTAATGAAGCACAGTGGACCAACACCAGCAGATGGCATGGCTCCCCAAATCATCAAGACTGGAAACTTCACACTGGACTTCAAGTCTCAGTCTGTACCTCTCCATTCTTCCTTCATACTCTGGTCCTTGGTTTCCAAATATCATGCAAAAGTTGCTCTCATCAGAAAAGAGGACTTTGGATCCCTGAGCAACAGACTAGGTCTGTTTTTCTTTAGCCCAGGTAAGATGCTTCTGATGTTGTTTGTTGTTCAGGAGTGGCTTGACAAGAGTCAAAAGTTAAAAGTTCCCAACACTTTTGAATGGCCTTTTCCTGACAATCCTCTTGAAGCTGCGGTCATCCCTGCTGCTTGTGCACCTTTTTCTTACACACTTTTCCCTTCCACATAACTTTCTAATAATGTGCTTCAATACAGCACTTTGGGAACATTTATCTCTCTCAAATTTTACAACATATCCTGCATTTACCAGAACTCTAGTACAGCGTTTCCCAACCGGTGTGCCGCGGCACACTAGTGTGCCGCGAGACATGGCCAGGTGTGCCACCAAGCTCCAGCTGGGCGGGGCGCTGCCGGTACTTCCGTCCTGGGGCTCCCGCTCGCAGCTGTCCCCCGGCTCCTGCTCGATGCCGCGGTTTTCGGCGCTCTCCTGCTGGGCCCCAAAGAAGGAAGGCAGGAAGAAGGAGAGCTCCATTCTTCGCATCTTTTTCCCGCCTTCCTTCTTTGGGGCCCAGCAGGAGAGCACAGAAAACCACGGCATTGAGCAGGAGCCGGTTGACAGCTGTGAGCGGGAGCCCCAGGACTGAAGTACCGGCAGCGCCCCGCCCAGCTGGAGCTTCTCTGGCGTCGATGGCAAGTGTCCTTTGTGGCCTGGTGGGAGGGCACTGGCGATGGGAGCGGGGTGTGTGTGGCTGCAGCGGCCGCAGGCAGTCGCGGGGAGATGGCGGTGGCGAGAGGGAGCTCTCTCTCTCTCTCTCTCAGCTGACTGCAAGCGGGAGCCCTGACGGTGGCGGTTGGACGTGCTGCTGGACGTCGTACATGCTGCCGCTGCGGGCCTGGCATATACGGTGTCCAGCAGCACATCCAGCTGCCACCGTCAGGGCTCCCGCTTGCAGTCAGCTGAGAGAGAGAGAGAAAGAAAGAGAGACATATAAGAGAGGCAGAGAGAGAGAGAGAAAGAGAGACATAGCAAGAGAAGCAGAGAAAGAGAGACAGAGCAAGAAAGAGAGGCAGAGAAAGAGAGAGAGAGAAAGAGAGAGAGAAAGAGAGACATAGCAAGAGAGGCAGAGAGAGAGAAAAAGAAAGAGAGACATAGCAAGAGAAAAAGAGAGACTTAGCAAGAGAGGCACAGAGAGAGAGAGAAAGAGAAAGAAAGCGAGACATAGCAAGAGACAGAGAGAGAGAAAGAGAGAGAAAGAAAGAAAGAGAGATAGAAAGAGAGGCAAAGAGAAAGAAAGAGACATATAGCAAGACAGTGAAAGAGAGAGAGCAAGAGAGAGAGAAAAAAGCAAGAAAGAGATAGCAAGAGAGACAGAGAGAGAGAGAGAGCAAGGGAGAGAGAAAGACATAGAGGAAGGGAAGGAGGGAGAGAGAAAGAGAGCAAAAAAGAGAGGAAGAAAGAAAGAAAGGGATGGAGAGAGAGAAAGAAGGGAAGGAAGGAAAGGAGAGAAAGAGGGAGAAATAGAGCGAAAGGGAGGAAGAGAGAGGGTTTTTTTGTCCAAACTTTTCTTTAGCCTACCCCCCCGCCCCGCCTCCCCCCCTTTCAGTGTTCCCCAGGATTTTGAAAATATGAATAATGTGCCGCGGCTCAAAAAAGGTTGGGAAACACTGCTCTAATAGATAGCAGATTATATACTAGTTTAGGTATATATAACTCTCATTTAACCATGAACATTACATTACCTTCCCCAGATGCTTTCATTTTCCAGCCAATAATTAGCTAATGCTGCATGTTGGTTACTTCTAGTCATGTTAACATTTTTTTCTCTTTTGTTAGGTATGCATTGTGTTGCCCCACTATCAATTACCCACAAATCATGGTTCTCATCTTTAGATGTATTGTAGCTAAACTAATATTTTTACATGCTCTCTGTGCATTACTAACATTCTGTTTTCTGCTCTATTTACAGAATTTAGCTATATGGTCCTATATGATAATCTAGTTGACTCTAGTTGTGCCATTATTAATTCAACAACAACTTTAACTGTCTGATTATACAAACTGAATATTTTCACTACTCATTATCAATATCTCACTGGCAATACCTCACAGGAAATACATCACGGGGGATACCACACTGGAAAGTGTTCGGACACTTCATATCGTGCAGAATGCAGCTGCGAGAGCAATCATGGGCTTTCGCAAGTATGCCCATGTTTCACCAACACTCCGCAGTCTGCATTGGTTGCCGATCAGTTTCCGGTCACAATTCAAAGTGTTGGTTATTGAAGAGTCTTGACACAGCAGCTACGAGACGGTTCTTTATTTAAGCTCTTTTTGCAAGTGACTACCAGCTGGAACGCGTCTCAGCTGGGTAAAGGAAAACTGGCTCTATTTATACAGTTTTTTTCCCGCTCAAAAACGAGCTGTCAGCGCCTTAACCAATCAAGCGCAACCTATTAACATATTTTCCCTGGTAACAGTTTACACAGATAAACAGAGTATTCAACACCCCTCCCTCTCTAGAAAAAACAAATACAGATTACTCAGAAAGCCATGTGATGTAGTCAGCCAATCGGTGCGGTCTTTGTATGTTCCTTGCTGACCTGCGCAGTTCAGTTGGTTCTTCGCTGTCGGCAGAAGAGGAGGTCGGTTCGTCGGTTCCTCCTCTGGCTTCTAAGGGCCCAGGCTGAACTCCGGCCCCCAGAGTCGAGCAGGCTGGCACATCACCGACCTCTGTTGACGAAGATGGCTCCGTGGCGCCGGCCGAGCAGCTTCGTGGCGGTGAGTCCCAGTCTAATTCCATTAATGTTGGAGCTGCGTCGATTACAATTGGATTTTCGGTGTGTACAAACGGTCTTTTATCACTAGGCTCGGCTTCAGGGCACCTCCTTATATGATCGATGTGCCTAATCCATACTCGGCCATCGTTTAACAATATTATATAAGTTTTTGGTGCTTTTTGCTATAACACGGTACCCTTAAGCCACTTAAGGCCTCCACAAAAATTCCTTGCAAATACGCATTGCCCTATAAACATATGTCTTTCAGCATTTCCAGACATGTAATTATTCGTACAAAACATAGGGTGTAACCTATCTAAAGTTGACCTGAGTTTCCTGCCCATAAGAATTTCTGCAGGGCTTCTGTGGGTTGTTGCATTTGGAGTTATGTGTTGTGCCAATAAGAATTCATCTAAATGCTCTTGCACCTCCCCAGGGCCAGCCCTTTTTAATGCCTCCTTGGCAACACGAACATATCTCTCTGCCAATCCGTTCACCCATGGCGAAAAAGGAGAGATGAGGGCGTGCCTAATTCCTAAGTGGTCTAGGAATAATTCAAATTGTCTGGCAGTCAGTTGGGGCCCATTGTCTGATACCAACACATCTGGACAGCCATGTGTGGTAAAGAGATGGCGCAAGGCTTGTATGGTTGCACATGTGGTAATATTATGCATAACAATGATCTCAACCCATTTAGAATATGCGTCAACTACTATTAAGAAATATTTTGATTCAATGGGACCAGCGAAATCTATGTGAATTCGGGACCATGGCCCTTTTGGTTGATCCCAGTCCATGGGAGTGGTTTTAGGGGGTTTTGGCCTTGATTCTTGACAGGGGTCACACCTTGCCACCCACCTCTCAATTTCGGTATCCAGTCCTGGCCACCAAAGATGACCCCTTGCTAACCCCTTCATCCTTACTATGCCTGGATGACCTACATGCAACATATTTAACACTTTAGGCCTCAGAGTTTCGGGAATTACTACCCGGTCTCCCCACAATAGGCAACCTTTAACATAAGAAAGTTCCAATCTCTTACTCTTAAATTCAGAAATGTCTTTCCCATTACACTCGGTATTCCATCCCCTTAGAACACAATTAACAACTTTCATGAGAACTGGGTCTTGTTTGGTATGTTCTGCCACTTCCTTGGCAGTTGTCAGGGGGTTATCCTCTAATTCAATCAGTAAGATGTCTGCAGAAGGGGCAGGGTCTTGTACCAGCTCAGGAATAGGGCATCTGCTAAGGCCATCCGCATGGTTTATGGTTGTCCCTCCCCTGTGAGTAAGGTTATATTGGTACCCAGACAAAAAAATGGCCCATCTAATTAACCGTGGGGACATGAAGGGTGGAGTTGGTTTGTCTGGGGCTAGAAGTCCTAACAATGGTTTGTGATCGGTAACCAACTCAAAATGTCTACCAAAAATGTAATTATGGAACTTTTTAACTCCCGCTACCAATGCTAAAGCCTCCTTGTCCAGTTGACTGTAGTTCCTTTCTGTGCTGGACAGCATTTTCGAGAAAATGCTATAGGGGCCTCTGTGCCGTTAGGCAGCACATGAGCTAAGACACTACCCACCCCATAGGGAGAAGCATCGCACGTGAGACGTAGGGGGAGTAATGTACTGTACTGTACCACTACGCTTTTGGACGTTAAGAGGTTCTTTATTCGAGAAAAAGCTTCGCTTTCAATTCTCCCCCAATTCCATGGAACTTCTTTCTGAAGCAGCCGGTGTAGTGGTTCTGCTGCTGTGGCCTTCTGTCTCAAAAAAACAGAGTAGAAATTAAGTAGGCCTAAAAAAGCCTGCAATTCTGCCTTATTTTTGTGCTCTGGGGCCTCCTGTATTGCCTTGACCTTATCATTGGTGGGATGGATTCCTTCGCCATCTATAGTATAACCCAAAAATTGGACACTTCTTGTCCCCCACACGCATTTACCTGGTTTAACCTTAAGTCCCTTGTCTTGTAGCCTTGTTAGAACTTCCCTTATTCTTGAGTTTAGCTGAGTTTGATCCCTCCCTGAAATTAGAATATCATCAAAGTAGGGCATGGTTCCCTTGATTCCTGTCAATAGCCTCTCCATGAGACTCTGAAAAATCCCTGGGGCTACACTGACCCCAAATTGCAACCGGGTGCATCTGAAAGCCCCCCTATGGGTAACAATCGTTTGGGCTAACGAGGTTGGTTCGTCTACAGGCAGTTGTTGGTATGCCTGAGCGAGGTCGATTTTTGCGAATAATTTCCCCTCCCCTAGGGAGTGGAGCAAGTGTTGTACAACAGGTATTGGGTAGGGATGATGTTTCAAGGCTCTATTTAATGTTGATTTGTAGTCTGCGCAGACTCGCAAGGAGCCGTCCTGCTTAAGAGGAGTTACTATTGGGGTTTCCCAGGGAGCTTGGTCTACTGGGACTAAAATGCCCTGATGGACGAGTTTATCCAATTCTATATCTAGTTTAGGGAGCAGAGGCAATGGAACTCTTCGTGGTTTGAGGCGGATAGGAGGCACACTAGGGTCAATGGAGAATGAAATTGGTGGCCCTTTATATGATCCCAGAGTAGGACTAAAGACGTCAGGAAATTCCCTGACGAAATCAGGAATAACAGTATGTGTTAATTTATGAATGCCCGAGACCTCTATGCCAAGGGGAGCCATCCACTCTAGTCCTAAAAGTGAGTGAGTAGGCCCTGACACTACTAACAAAGGAAGATTGGCTTTAAAACATTTGTGAACAATTGGAACAGTTAACATTCCCAGGACAGGTATTAACCCCCCTTGAAAATCCTTAATAATTACATTAGAACACATTAAATCATTTTTGTTAACATGTGGCATATACAGTTTGACTTTTGACCATGGCATAATACTATAGCTAGAACCAGTGTCCAGTTCCATCTGGCATGGTTTAGAATTTAAAAGTAAAGAAATGTTAATTTTGGATTTGTTGGCAGTTACTGTGTTATTAATGGAAATGTCCCGGTTACCTCTAAAGTAGTTGCGGTTAATGTTGGAGTGATTGTTGCGGCCGGAAGGTTTGAATCCCCTGTTCTCGCGCGGTTGATTTTGGAATCATGGCACCCGTTGAGTGGAGAATGCTTCCTCCGGCAGGGAGGCTCTGCATGCTTCAGCTATGTGCCCTCGGCGGCCACAACGGTGGCAATTGGCATCGCGGAAAGGGCAACGGTGGCGGGAATGGTTGCCTCGGCAACCAGAACAAGGAAGTGACTGGTGAGGTTGCCTCAGAGATCGATGAAGGTCTTGCCGGATGAAACAGCAGTCGCTTTCGGAGGGCGTAGATGGGCTTGTTTCATTCATAGAATCGGCGTGTTGAACTGGTGAAGAGATGTGAGCCACGACTTCTTGTTTGTCGTTTTGTTTTAGCTCTTTCGCCGCTACTTCAGCAACTTCCGCGGTCTGGGCTAACTTGATGACTTGCTGAAGTGAAGGTTCCTCTTCGGTCAGGAGTTTGTTTCTGACGGTCGAATTCCTCATTCCGAAGATGAGAGCGTCGATTAGGCGAGCTTCCGGGTTCTCGAAGCGGCATTTTGACAGCACGGTTCTCAGGCGCGTAGCGTATTGGTTGATGTTTTCTGCTTCCAGCTGGCCCATTCTCGAAAATTGGTGCCTGTAAACGATCGCCGGCTTCGTTGGTTGGAAATGGGCCGATAGTTTCGTCTTCAGGGAATCCCAGGAGATTGAATTCGCCGGTGCCGGGTCGGTTAAAGTCTGGGCAAGATCGAACATCTCCGAGCCACAGTAATTTAAAAAAATCGCTCTCTTCCGATCGTTCTCGGCGTCCCTCATGCCGGCAGCCTCGAGGAAGACGTCGAATTTCGCGAGGTAGGCGTCCCAGGTAGACTTCTCCGGGTTGAAGTATTCCGGAGCTCTTCCGACCGGCAGGGAATCCATATCGGCAAGTGAAGGCTCGTTCTTCCGTCGTCGCCAGGTGAAGAGTCTTGACACAGCAGCTACGAGACGGTTCTTTATTTAAGCTCTTTTTGCAAGTGACTACCAGCTGGAACGCGTCTCAGCTGGGCAAAGGAAAACCGGCTCTATTTATACAGTTTTTTTCCCGCTCAAAAACGAGCTGTCAGCGCCTTAACCAATCAGGCGCAACCTATTAACATATTTTCCCTGGTAACAGTTTACACAGATAAACAGAGTATTCAACAGTTATGACTTATAAAGCCCTTCATGGTATCGGACCAGAATACCTCTGGGACCGCCTTCTGCTGCACGAATCCCAGCGACCGGTTAGGTCCCACAGAGTTGGCCTTCTCCGAGTCCCGTCGACTAAACTATGTCATTTGGCGGGACCCAGTGGAAGAGCCTTCTCTGTGGTTGCCCTGGCCCTCTGGAACCAACTCCCCCCAGAGATCAGAATTGCCCCCACCCTCCTTGCCTTTCGTAAACTTCTCAAAACCCACCTCTGCCATCAGGGGAATAGAAATATCTTCCCCAGGCCTATATAATTTATGTATGGTGTGTTGTGTGCATGTTTTTTAAATTATGGATTTTTAACTTCATATTATTAGATTTGTATTGTGCATTGTTTCTATCACTGCTGTGAGCTGCCCCGAGTCTACGGAGAGGGGCGGCATACAAATTTAATAAATAAATAAATAAATAAATAAATAAATAAATGAATGAATGAATGAATGAATGAATGAATGAATAAATAAATAAATAAATAAATAAATAAATAAATAAATAAATACCTCACTGGACCCATAACCAGTGTTAAGGAGTGTGCAGAACAGTGGAGTTATCACATAGGAAAATGTGAGATTCCAGCAGATATCCAGGCGATAGGAGTAATTATTCAGTCATGCAAGGCTGGATACAAGGAAACAATCAATATTAATATAAATCATAAGGATACAAGCAACAAGTTACAGTCATACAGTCATAAGTAGGAGGAGATGGGTGATAGGAACAATGAGGAGACTAATAGTAATGTAGCTGTAGTGAATAGTTTGATAGTAGTGAGGGATTTTATGTCATAAAATATTTTATAATACTTTTTATGTCATAAAACTTTATGAAATTTGCCAAATTTCACTTCCACTGCAGTCATAGATTCTAGGTTTTGAACGCATTTTGTAAGTTAGCCCATTTGTGATACCTTGATTCAAAAAATTGTTGCTCTATGATGTACCATTTCATGCAGTTAAGAGTTACGCACAGACAAACAGATATATTGAAACACACGCATGTGCACGCACACACATACACAAAGAGGGTGAGAGAGAAATAGAAATTGAGAGAGACTGACAACTATTTTGGGGTGAAATTTTGGTAACAAGAAATATTTTACTTTTTTATATGAAGCAAGGGGGAAGAGTTGCTTATTATTTTGAGAGGCAGTTAACTCAGCTACCAGCAAGTTTGAAGTTAGGAAACTGAACCTTGTTTGGAGTATGTTTTTATTGGTTAGTTCTGAATGTGTATGATTGGCTGCAAGTATTGATGTGAGTGTCAGATTTGCAAGTGTGTAGACAAAATGATGATGAATGTGTCTTTGATCTGCAGGTGGTGATGACAAAGTAGAGAAAATGTTGGTTTGATTTAAAGTACAAATGGAACAGATGGTGGCATGGAATAACTGAGTACTTTGCTTCAGAGATATAATACCAAACAGAAATGTTCTGTTAACAAAATAAGATTAGGGAACTTTAAATGGACTTAAATATATTTGTGGCTAGGCAGAAGTTTATACTACACACTTATGAGTTCATAATATGCAATGTTTACAGAGTAGAAAGTGTAATGCTGTTTAATGAAAATTACTCATGTAGCAGTTTTGCAGCAAAAATCTATTTAAATTAGAACAATCTAGAACATTGAAACATAGATTTAGAAGCTTGAGAGGTTTAGAAATCAGTTACTGATTTTAAGGCTAACCTGGCTATACTTTTTAAAACCAGAAAAAAAATCCATCTTATTTGCAGATTGTTAAGATCTCCCAAAACTGTTGAACTGTTTTAAATAATTGAAATACAGGGAAGTGTTCCAACATTCCATTCTCAGATAGCTTGGAGATAACAGGACAATAAATCACAGCTTTAGATTCATCATCTTACCGGCTTCATAATAAATTCAGCAGTGCAGTTTCCGACTCAATTTGAAAAGCACTGCATGGGGTGTTTACTCTTTTGTTTCAGGAATGCCATGAAATCTCCACCATTCTCTTTGATCAAAGTTGTCAAGCCACGCCTTCACTTCCTGCTCTAACCTGGAAATGACATCTTACAATCCACAGTGCTACTAATGTAGATTAATACTTTTTACCTTGGATTGCTCTCCTTCTTTTTGCTATTCTCCTATATCTTGGATCAGTCCATTCCTCTAATGATAATTCCCCTTCACTATGCAACAAAGACCAACTTCCCATTGTAACATCAGCTCCCCCGGGCACTCCTAACTCTCATCAACTTCACTCTCAGCTTCCCTTTCCTCTGACAACCTCCCTCACCCAATGAATCTGGCTCATCTACCTCGGAATCAGGCATGCCCTGAGGCTGACAAGGATCACTCACAACACTTACTTTCTTACTTACTTATTTACCTCCCTTACTCTAATGAATCTGGCTCATCTTCCTCAGAATCAGGCATGTGGAAGTGGAAGTGATATGCCGGTGCCTGGAGGCTGTTGGGGTCTGGATGGGTGTCAACAGACTCAAGCTCAACCCAGATAAGACGGAGTGGCTGTGGGTTCTGCCTCCCAAGGACAATGCCATCTGTCCGTCCATAACCCTGGGGGGGGGGATTACTGACCCCCTCAGAGAGGGTCCGCAACCTGGGCGTCCTCCTTGATCCACAGCTGTGGCGAGGGGGGCGTTTGCCCAGGTTCGCCTGGTGCACCAGTTGCGGCCCTATCTGGACCGGGACTCACTGCTCACAGTCACTCATGCCTTCATCACCTCGAGGCTCCACTACTGTAATGCTCTCTACATGGGGCTACCTTTGAAAAGTGTTCAGAAACTTCAGATCGTGCAGAATGCAGCTGCAAGAGCAATCATGGGCTTCCCAAGATATGCCCATGTTACACCAACACTCCGCAGTCTGCATTGGTTGCCGATCAGTTTCTGGTCACAATTCAAAGTGTTGGTTATGACCTATAAAGCCCTTCATGGCACCGGACCAGAATATCTCCGGGACCGCCTTCTGCCGCATGAATCCCAGCGCCCGGTTAAGTCCCACAGAGTTGGCCTTCTCCGGGTCCCGTCGACTAAACAATGTCATTTGGTGGGATCCAGGAGAAGAGCCTTCTCTGTGGCGGCCCTGACCCTCTGGAACCAGCTCCCCCCAGATATCAGAGTTGCCCCCACCCTCCTTGCCTTTTGCAAGCTCCTTAAAACCCACCTCTGTCCTCAGGCATGGGGGAATTGAAATTTTTTTTCTCCCTCCACCCTAGGCTTATAGAATTTATACATGGTATGTTTGTTAGTGTGATTAGTCTCTTAAATTGGGGTTTTTTAGATTACTTTTTTAATATTAGATTTGTTACATTGTTTTTTATTGTTGTTAGCCGACCCGAGTCTTCGGAGAGGGGCGGCATACAAATCTAAATAAACTAAACTAACTAAACTAACTGACAAGGATCACTCACAACATTTACTTACTTATATCTATTTGTCTGTTTGTCTGTCTGTCTGTCTGTCTGTCTGTCTGTCTATCTATCTATCTATCTATCTTATCTATCTATCTATCTATCTATCTATCTATCATCTATCTATCTATCTATCTATCTTATCTATCTATCTATCCTATCTATCTCTATCTATCTATGTATCTATGTATCTATGTATCTATCTATCTATGTATCTATCTATCTATCTATCTATCTATCTATCTATCTATCTATCTATCTATCTATCTATCATCTACGTTGTAATGGTATGAAACTCAGGGCAAAGAGCTACATTCAGGACAATGGTTGGATAAGAAGCAGCTTAGGCCTGAGAAAGAATGTGGATATGGCAAATTTAGATGGGCTATTTTCTTGGGCTGTAAAGGCAAGGTTGAGAGAGAGAGTTGTATTATCAGACTTACAATATTCTGTTTAAGTTACAACTAGTATTTTGAAGGGTCCTTGCTTCAGAATACCATGTCTGCCATCTTGCATCATTTTGGGGGGCATTAGGATTGTGTTTATTTCTTTTTAAAAAACTGAGCATTTCTTTAAGCCAGGTTTCTCTAATTTGCTGCCTTCCAGGTAGGTAGAATTTCAATTCTCACTACTATAGCTAGAAAATATGGATAAGAGGGATTGTGCGAGTTGAAGGCTGAGGAATACTGGGGAACTCTGGTTTAAGGACAGAGCTCATGACCGGACCACCATTTTACATTAATCACAATCTATCATTCTGTACCATCCCTCAGTAGGGCAGCTACCAAACATGGTAGAGAGTATCTAAATTATAATTTTTCCGTGTGGTGTACGATCTAAACATGCACTAAAAAATACAGGAATTTTTCTTCTTTTCTGGTTTAGATGTTCTGTGATTGAGATAAACAAGAACCGTTGTAGACTGTTGCATAAACTTTCAGTAAATAATGGATATTGATATTAATGAAGAATGGACAAAACAATATCAATAAACTCCATGTTATGATCACTGTAAAATTTTCATTATTGAAATTGCAGATGCCATGCAAACACATGTTAACTGTTAACACCAAAACATTTCTTATGGCATCAAGTTTTGTGTAGCACAGATAATTTCAGTAGATTATCAACATGTTATTTTAAATTATGATTCATTCACATATTGATGGAATGAGTGGATAGAGATTTAAAACAGCTAAATCAAAAGAAAAAGAAATGTGAAAAGAATGGGCTGTGATAATTACTTATTAACAAAGGCCATGTACAAAACAGTTATTAAGTGATAACATTGCTGTTGTTGCACTAGTAAGCTGCTTAACACTTGATGAATGATTTAACAATTAAAAAATCTCTGAGACTGTTTAACTCACAAAGATTATTCCTGAACTGCTGATGAATTGTTTCTGAGCCTTTTCACCTTCTTCCCAACCCCCTTTCATGTATATGAAATGTTATAGCAACCCCATCCTCATAAAAATGTAAAAATGCTCTTAAGTCAATATCTAATTCTTGGTGTTTAATGAAGTAACTTTACTTATGTTTTAAATTTTCTAGAGCCGCCTAATATGTTTTCAAGTATAGCAGATCAGGAAACAGACACTATTGTTATTGTTGTAGACAGGGGTGGGGAATGATGGCTCTTTTATGACTTGTGGACTTCAACTCCCAGAATCCCTGAGCCAGACATACTGGCTCAGGAATTCTGGGAGTTGAAATCCACAAGTCATAAAGGGGCCATCATTCCTCACTACAGATCAACAGAGTTGGAAGCAGGGTGGGCTGCTGCCTGGATGGGGAGGGGGACGCAGTGGGGTAGTGAAAATGGAGCTCCATCCCAGAGCACCCAATTTGCAGTGAAAGATATTGAAAGAAAATTCAGGGTGTCCTGCATAAGCCATGCCCACAGCAGTAAAAAGTTTGGTAGCCCTTCACTGGTTGGAAGGTACCTTGTAGTTCATCTAGTCCAATCCTCTGTCCAAGCAGGAAACCTTACACCATTTCTGCCAAATGGCAGTGCAATGTCTTCTTGAAAGCCTCCAAGGATGAAGCTCCTGCAATTTCTGAAGGCAAGCTGTTCCATTGG
This sequence comes from Erythrolamprus reginae, assembly GCF_031021105.1. Taxonomy (NCBI): domain Eukaryota; kingdom Metazoa; phylum Chordata; class Lepidosauria; order Squamata; family Dipsadidae; genus Erythrolamprus; species Erythrolamprus reginae. Next base: position 276,835,356 of record NC_091951.1, read on the forward strand.
TTTTTGTCTCCAGTCCCCTAATCATCATCATCATCATCATCATTATTTATTAGACTTGTATTCTACCCTTCTCCGAGGACTCGGGGCAGCTTGCTCATGGTTGATCTTCTCTGTACTTTTTCCTCAACATCTATAAAAAAGTCTCAACATCTTTTTTATAGCATGGGGACCAAAACTGGATACAGTATTCTAGGTGTGGTCTTTAAAGAGACCACACCTTTATAGAGATAGTATTAGCATCTCACTTGATCTTGACTGTATCCCTCTGTTAATGGAGCTTAGGTTTGTGTGAAGTCCTCACAGTTATGACCACACTGGCTGCCAATCAAACCTGATTGGCTTTGATGGAAACAGCCGGTGAGTGGGAAAATGAAATGCTGTTATTGGCTGAGAATTTGACAGCTGCAATATAAAATGAGCTGTCAAGCCACCTGTTCTCTGTTCTGTTCTGTGGTGCTGAAATAAAGGTTTGCTATTGCTGTTCACCTCTGAATCTGCCTCCATTCCTGTCAGCCCTGACCCACAGATCTAAGAGATTGCATTGACTTTTTGGGCTGCTTCCCACTGCTGGCTCATATTTAGATGGTTTTCCACTAAGACTCCAAGATCCCTCTCAGAATTACTACTATTAGGCCTGGTTTCACTCAGTTTATATTTGTACTTTTGGTTTTTCTTGCCTATTATACCTAAGCAAGCAGAGGTTCCACTTACTGGCTGTTACCAGTATGCCCTCCAGGATTGTCTCATGTGTGTGCACATCTGGAGGGAAGGCATTTGTCCATCAGCATGGGATTTGGTTTCTGTGCATGTGCAGCAAGCGAAAATTCATGTGAAGATGCTCTCACGAGTAAGATTTTGCTGATTTTTGGCAATTTCTTTGCTTCCGCACATGTGCAGAAGCAAAAAATTAAATTCAATTCAATTTATTAGATTTGTATGCTGCCCCTCTCCGAAGACTCGGGGCGGCTCACAACAATGATAAAAACAATATTATAATGGCACAAATCTAATATTAAAAATAACTAAAAACCCTATCATAATAAAAAAACCCAAACAGCACATACATACCAAACATAAATTATAAGGAGCCTGGGGGAAAGATGTCTCAAATCCCCCATGTCTGGTGGTATAGGTGGGTCTTGAGTAGTTTACGGAAGACAAGGAGGGTGGGAGCATTTCTAATCTCGGGGGGAGTTGATTCCAGAGGGCATGGGCCGCCACAGAGAAGGCTCTTCCCCTGGGGCCCGCCAGATGACATTGTTTAGTCGACAGGACCCGGAGAAGGCTGACTCTGTGGGACCTTATCGGTCGCTGGGATTCGTGCGGTAGCAGGCAGTTCCGGAGGTACTCTGGTCCAATGCCATGTAGGGCTTTAAAGGCTATAACCAACACTTAGAATTGTGACCGGAAATTGATCGGCAGCCAATGCAGGCCACGGAGTGTTGTAGATACGTGGGTGAATCTGGGAAGCCCCATGATGGCTCTTGCGGCCACGTTCTGCACGATCTGGAGTTTCTGAACACTTTTCAAAGGTAGCCCCACGTAGAGAGCATTGCAGTTTTGCCAACAATCGGCAAAATCTCACACTCAAGAGCATCCTTGCATGAGATTATACTTGCTGCACATACACAGAAGCCAAATCTTGAGCATGTACCCGCGTGCATGCATCGGGGACATGGAGAAACTTGCGCATCTCAATTTCCGCCACCGAAACCCCGATCCCAGCCGTACTGACTTCAACCCATTACTGTACCTAAAGTATAATAGCAGAAGACTGAAAGCTTGGCTGAGTTTTTCCCTCCCCCTATTATACCAAACATAATCAATAAAGAGTTATGTTGAGTCTCTTTCTCATGCCCCCTCCTCTCCCTGAATTGAGTTGTCATTTCTTTCATTTTAATGGCTTTCTTAATTGTTCTTATATTTCTTGGTCAAGGCTGGTCTTGATTTGCACTGCTTTACAGCTAATCGTCAAGTAACAACTAGTTGCTCAGTGACTGTTTGAAGTTATGACTGATTTTAAAAAAAAGGGGGGGGGATTTATGACCCAGATTTGAACTTCCAACAGTCAGGTTCTCTCCACAATCATGCTACTGAACTTGGCCACAATTGCAGCTATTTGCGACATCCCATAGTCATGACCACGTTTTACATATTTTACAGAAAACTGGTACTTACATGATTATCGGCAAGGTCAGACCCAAAGCAAACCATCAGTTCAGCTAATGACCATGGAATTTCCTTAATGACCACTGAAAAAAAAGAAGTAAAATCAGGTTTTTCTTACAACTAGTACAACATATAACTGTATTGTATAGGCTCCATTATGGTAGTATATTGAAGGCAACCTCTATATATTCCTTTGATGAAGAATTCCAACTCTAGCGAGTTAGTGACTGTAGTTTTATTTTTATTTTTTACTTGTTTTATTCTACTCCTTTGAGGTATAGGAATGGGGATTAAGTGGCTGAGATCACTAGGAAAATATTGCCATGAATATAAAACAATCGCAAAAAGTATTTATATGAATATGGCATACGTCTAAAAATCAGGAATTTAGGCTCTTAAATATTTGTGAAAATAACAGTGCCTCCGTATTCATCTTTTGGGAAATGGATTTCACTTGGACTAAGATAATCCAAATAAAATGAGTTTATATGCCACTAAAGAAAGATTTACTTTAAAGCTAAGAAATCAGGGAGATAAGGAACAGAAAATGAACATGGTATCTTTTGTGTCCATCTTTTAGATGTGACAGACTTTACAGAGCAAACTAACTCAGAAACCCATATTTTCAATTGCACTAAGGCTGCATCACCTTCAGCTGGACTTCTATAACCAAAAACCCCCCTCTGAAACCCCACAGTATTTATACAATGTAATCCGGTGTATATCTAATAAAAACAATGAAACTCTTTAATACTAATCGGATTTACTTTTGGAAAAGGTTGTTTGGGATTTTGGTGTTAAAGCATTTTGATTTTCAACTTATTTTTCAGCCTATTTAATAGTGAACAAGAATGTTCACTACAACGGCCTCTAATTAAAAAGTACAGATGATGCATGCCAACAAGATTGGTGCACAAAAAGTATTATTGAGAAATGAGAGATTAGCAAGGTGATACAAACTCTGAGCCTTCTTGAAGCTAAAAACCACAATCATAACCTTTTGATGGGAAAGTGAAGGTTGGATTTGTGGTGGCTGATTGACTGAAACTTCTGTATCTCAGCTGTCTTCCATAAGTCCTCTAATTTGTACAACTATGGGATACTTTATGACTACTTAATGACAATCATTAAGTGTTGTACCACATTATTCTTGACAAATCTATATTTTCTTTTATGTACACTGAGAACATATGCGTATCTACGAGACCGCCTTCTGCCACACAAATCCCAGTGACTGGTTAGGTCCCACAGAGTTGGTCTCCTCCGGGTCCTGTCAACTAAACAATGTTGTTTGGCGGGACCCAGAGGAAGAGCCTTTTCTGTGGCGGCTCCGACCCTCTGGAATCAGCTCCCTCCAGAGATTAGAACTGCCCCCACCCTCCTTGCCTTTCATAAACTCCTTAAAACCCACCTCTGTCATCAAGCGTGGGGGAACTGAAACATCTCCCCCTGCCTATGTACTTTTCTGTGTATGATATGACTGTACGTATGTTTTTTATATATTGGGGTTTCTTGTTTTTTAGACTTTTTAAATGTATTATTGTTATTTTAGATTCTAACTATTAGATTTGTCATTATATATTGTTCTTATCATTGCTGTAAGCTGCCCCGAGTCTACGGAGAGGGGCGGCATACAAATCTAAATAATAATAATAATAATAATAATAATAATAATAATAATAATAATAATATGCACCAAGCAAATTCCTTTTGTGTCCAATCACACTTGGCCAATAAAGAATTCTATTCTATTCTATTCTATTCTATTCTATTCTATTCTACTTCTTGATGGCCGCTCTAGTTGCATCTTGTGAGCTCTTGTATGGTTTCTGCTTTTTTGTTCAACATTATATGGTGTGCAAAGAAAAGCTTAACAGAGTTGGAAGGGACATTGCAGGTCATCTAGTTATTTAGTCATCTAAATATAGTCATCTGTAGGATAGAAAGGTCAGCTGTTGGTAGAACTCCAGAAGGGATGGAAACAGCATTGGGCTGCCCCCAGTATGCCTGGGATCACCATTCTGGTGGTGGAAATGGCAAAGCATGCTCATCTGTGTGTCCCCACCGCATGCACGTGTGCCCCCGTGCAGCCCCACACAAGGTTTTGCTTCTGTGCATGCGTGGAAGCAAAGAAATCAGCAAAAATTGCCAAAATCCCACATGAGGATGCTTGCACATAGGAGATTTCAGTGATTTTCAGCTGTTTTTGATTCTGTGCATGGGCGGAAGCAAATAAATCAGCGAAGCTCTCCAAAATCTTACACTATCCTTGCATGAGCTTTCAGCAATATCCGCTGATTTTTTTGTTTCCACACATATGCAGAAGCAAAATCTCACACAGGGGTGTGCATACCTGCTGCCGCCCGCGAGTGTGCCTGTACCGGCCTCTGGGACCAATCCAGTAGGGAAAGATAAGTGCGTCTCTTCTGTGGATGGAAAGCAATACAACAGTGGTTCTCAACCTTTTATTCACCACATAAACCCTTTAAATATGTTTTGTGGCCAAGACTTAACTGAAGATTTAAAATCATAATATTTCTTCAAGCCTATATGGAGCCCCTGTGAGACATTACAGCCCCCCAGTGTTCCTCGGGCTACGGGTGTGGAACCACTGCAATATAAATTAATTAGAATATTTATGTATTTGATGTATTTCATGGAATGAAATATAAGTATCTGGAATTTTAAAAAATCTGGACGAATTTACAGGGAATGTCCAGAAATGTTCTGTTCTAACTTTATCTTCTTACTCAAAGTGATGAATCAATTAATCATTTTACCTGAACGCTTGAATCAGGTGCAAACCTTTGAACCATACAACACCTCAAATTCAAAGGCAAAGAAAGCACAGCTACAATTCTGTATATTAGACATATTTTTCTCCAATATTAGATCTACAGCTATGGAAGGCAGCCACATGAGGACTTTAAACAGTGTCACTCCTCTCTGAAGGATTCTTTGCCTTCAGATACGAAACATATGGACTTCTGTTAAGAATCAATAGGAAATATAACATACAAAATAATTGCTGCAGTAATAAAATAACATGTTCCTCTTATGTCCCTATTCTTACTCATCTAAAGCTTTATATACGTAGTAACTAAACATAGGAACAATAATGAACAATTTCTCAATTTTTGTGAAGATGCACTATAATACCACAGTTAACAGCCAGTCATTTATGTTTGTAGCTTGAAAATCCATGTGTGTACAAGAAGATTCCTTAATTACAGACAATAGGGAGTATGGAGATATATAGTTCATTGACATCTCCAGCATCACCTGGTAGAAGATGAAAAACACAAAACTTTTCTTATGTGAAAATCTATATCCAAGTACAGTATATTGCTTAGGGCATAAATTTGAAGGCTATCCCAAAACTCAGTATGGAAGTCTTAAAATAATAGATCAAATAGGGAAAAAACTCAAACTCTATCTGAACATCAATGGTTTTTAAACATTTGTTACTGATGATAGAACTACTTATGTCAATTTATAGCACTGAATGGTCTCAGAAATGTACAAGATTTTTCTTCATTGTTTAGAAGGACATCATTGATATGTTAAGATGTTGGAAGGAAACTAGCTCAAGATATATTTATTGATCAAAGGAAATGCAAGGGATGTAAGAAAACTAACTGTCAAAGGAAACAATATACACATCTTCAAAGAATAATATTTCAAATACATCTTCTATTATGTTTATCAAAACCTCTGCCGCCAGGCATGGGGGAATTAAGATTCCTTTTCCCCCTAGGCCTTTACAATTTTATGCATGGTATGTTTGTATGTATGTGTGGTTTTTTTATATTAAGGTGTCTTTAATTCGTTTTTAGTATTGGATTACTATTGTACAGTACACTGTTTTATGATTGCTGTTAGCCGCCCCAAGTCTTCGGAGAGGGGCGGCATATAAATCAAATAAATAAATAAATAAATAAATAAATAAATAAATAAATAAATAGATAGATAGATAGATAGATAGATAGATAGATAGATAGATAGATAGATAGATAAATAAAAAAAACATATTACATGAGAGGTAAAATATATATTGTAGAGTTTACCCAGTTTCTTAACTTATTGTGAAGTCATGGGGCTCCATAAATTACCTGAGATCAGAGCTGACTCTCTGGGAAGTTTCCAAAAGATGTCCTAATTAATTCATGAGGCACAAGCTAAGTTTCAAAAGAAATCCAATCATTTATTAGGAGCAACATTCCAGCAATTACTCAGGTGGAGTCAGCTCCGACCTCATGTAATTTATGAGCCCCCATGACCCTGTCTCCCACCTCCTCCCTGGACATGTCATAAATCACATTTGACAATGAACCACCCCTCCTGCTGATTCCAATAACCTAGGATCTGGAGAAGGCAAGTGTGGAATGTATTTTAAGCCCAGCAGCTCCATCAGTTCTTCCTCCCTCCTGCTTATGACAACTTGAAAGCTTTGCAAGTTAACACTTATCTTAAATGTTGAAAAAAGGACTTTATGTCAATTTTGAAATGGATATCATGTACATATATAGTTATGTTCATAAATTACATATTCTTCTGTTTTTAAAAGGGCAGAGTATATTTTTAATGAAATCATTGGTTGCCCAAGTACTAATGGAGATAACTCAAGTTTACAAATAAGGGCTGTCTCTATATACCTATGTTTATATTTTGTATTAATATACTTGCATCAAAAACTTTTCATACCAGAGGCATAAAAATTTGAACTTAATTTAATGCACAGTGGCACTAATTACACCCAAGTGGTGTATAATTTTAAGACAAATTGCTGTGGTATAATATGAAGGTACTGTAATCAAATGATATTCCCTTGTTATTATCCCTTGACATAGTTATTTTTTGAAACACTATGAATGACTATTTGGGTTATTATTAGGTCATACTTCAAGCCAACATGAAAATCAATGGTACACTTAATACACAGGTCTACAAAAATATTTTTTGTAATCATTGCAGTTGACCTTGTACATTTCTGAATCAATTTTTGTTCTGTTTTCAAAAATGTATGTAATTTTTCTGAAGCAGGTATCGTTTCCACGGAGCATCATCATTATTATAAGGTATAGGAAATATATTGGTGACATTAAGGAAACGTAATTACCATATACATTGAAAATGTAGAGATAAGATAATAACAAAAATGCTTCTATATCAGAAACTTTATGTAATAGAGCAAAACTAACCATATTTTTGGAATCAGCACACTGAACTCCACAAAACAGACATATTATCTTTGCTGATGATTTTTTTGGTGTTGACCAGTGTTACGTTTAGGTTCAATGGGTTTGAGCTGTGAATTTACATAACAGCTTTACTCTTTTTCTTGTTGATATATGTATTTATTTATTTATTTATTAGATTTGTATGACACCCCTCTCTGTAGACATGAGTGAGTGTATTTATCTTTTTCTTATTATCTTAAATTGCTTCAAAACTGTTCTAAAATAAAGTTTAATTGTAGAATCTAGCGGTTCGTGGTTTCTCCACTCCCTTTTGGAGTAGAAATGGTAAGCAATTATGCCAGAAGATCTCAACTAATGGTTAATTTCTCTTTGGAGTCTTAAAATGTATTAAAGCCAGACTACAGGCCTAATTACTTGCCCTGCACATGAATCACTTAGCAAATGGATGAATCTAGCAAATTTTGTGCTGGACACACAAATACATTTTCCCTCTCTTTCTATTTGTGAGTATGTGGTATTTTACATTTTATTTATTTATTTATAAATTTATTTATTTATTTGTTTGTTTATTTATTTATTTGTCAAAACATGTACAAGATAACAGGTATAAAAATAAACAAAAGCAAAGTAGGTATAGCTAAATTTGGACAGTAGGGCAGGGACCGTAGGCATGATGGTGCACGCCCCTTACAGACCTTTTAGGAATGGGGTGAGGTCGACTGTAGACTGTCTAAGGTTAAAGTTTTTGGGGTTTGGGGAAGAAACCCAGAGTCAGGTAGTGTTTTCTGCAGTCGAGTGTCCAACGGTTTACATTGAGTTTGAATCTATTGTGTGCATGTGTGTTGCTGCAGTTGAAGCTGAAGTATTCATTGACAAGTAGGACATTGTGGTAAAGGATTTAAAGAACTACATTAGATCAGATCGAAGGTGATGTAGCTGTAAGTTTTCTAAGCCCAAAATTTCAAGTCTGGTGGAATAAGGTATGCTGCTGTTGCGAGTAGAGGTGTGAAATATTTCTGGACTCTCTCAATTGTATTAATGTCTGATATGCAATAAACATAAAACATAGATATTATTTATGTTATGGCCTTGATTAGTTATTTTATTTCAGTTGGGTTTCAGGCCATTTTTGGAATGAAAAGTGTTTTGGTTGCTCTGTGGGATAATCACTGTAGGAAAGAAGAGAGAGAAACGTGCCCCTTTTTAGCCTTTAGACCGAATACTATAGACTGAATACTATCACATATCATAAAAATGGACAATCTTCTCTTAGATCAGGATCACCTTGTCCTGCTAGAAGGCCAATTCTAAACAATTTAATTTTGATCTTTTTTTTTTTGATGTGGGGGAATTAGAGACAGAACAGTAGCAAGGATGATCCAACAGACCTCTCTTTTTTATTTTCATCTTATTATGGACACAGGACCGGGTGTGGGAGAGTGGAACAAGCTGCTGAACAATTGGCTAATTCAGCGTTTCCCAACCGGTGTGCCGCGGCACACTGGTGTGCCGCGACACACCGTCAGGTGTGCCGTGGCGAGAGGCGGCGGAGGAGAGTGGGCGGATCGGGCGGGCAATGGGGCAGGGGGGAGAAGCCAGGGACGCGTTTGGCCGGGAGTCCGGGACTGTGTGGCTTTGCGCCATGAAGAGAAAACGGCCGACTTTTCCCTGCTGCCGTTTTCTCTTCATGGCGCAAAGCCACACAGTCCCGGACTCCTCGCCCCAAGGCAGGAGGCGGCGGCGGAGGAGAGTGGGCGGGCAATGGGGCAGGGCGGAGAAGCCAGAGGCGCGTTTGGCCGGAGGCACCGTGGGGAGGCAGGGGCAGGGAGGTGCGGCAGTAGGAGTAAAGGGAGCCGCGGCTGCCCCTGCCTCCCCACGGTGGCAATGGCATCGGGAGTGCTAATAGCGGCGGCGGCAGGAATAGGGGGGGGGCTGCAAGTGGAAGCCTCAGCCCTGGAGCCCCCTCGCACCCATGGCTTCTCATCGATGCCTCTGCCTGCCCGATCCGCGGGAGTGCTAATAGCGGTGGCGGCGGCGGGAATAGCGGGGGGGGGGCTCCTGCCCGCTGCTGCTATTAGCACTCCAGCGGATCGGGCAGGCAGAGACATCGACGAGAAGCCATGGCCGCGAGGGGGCTCCAGGGCTGAGGCTTCCACTTGTGGCTGTCCCCGCCAGCCCGATCCTTCCTTCTCTCAAGCTTTTTTGGGGTGCGGCTTCTTCCACAGCGGTGGCTGCAGCGGCGCTGGCGATCCGGCCGCTAGCCGCTCCAAGCGCTGTGGGAACGCCCACCCCTCTCACAGTCCTGTCCCGGGCTGTCAGTAAAGGGGCTGCTTGCTTGGAACATTCAAACTAAGGGAAACCTTCGCTGGCCTCCACAGAGAAGAAAGGAAGAGAGAGAACGAGAGAGAGCAACAGAGAGAGAGAGAGTGATAAAGAACAAGAGAGAGAAAGCATGAAAGAGAGAGAAAGAAAATAAGAGAGAACAAGAGAGAGAGAGATTAAGAGAGAGAGAAAGAAAAGAGAGAGAGAGAAAATAAGAGAATGAAAGAGAGCAACAGAGAGAGAGAAAGAACAAGAAAAAGCACGAGAGAAGAAAAGCAAGAGAGAAAAAGAGATAGCAAGAGATACTGAAAGAAAGCAAGAGAGAGAGAGAAAAAAAGATAGCAAGAGAGACAGGAAGAGGAAAGGCGAGAGAGAGAGAAATGAGAACAAAAAGGGGAGGAGAAATGAGAAAATGATTGAGGCAGAGAATGAGAGGAGAGAGAAACAAGAGAGAGAGAGAGGTGATTCTTGAAGCATATGGTAAAAAGCACCCAAATAATAAGAAAAAAACCCCAGCCCTCACCTGTTTTTGAAAAGAATAAAAGAGAATTAAACCCCAGCCCTCACCTGGTTTTGGAAATGGTTGGAGTGTGTATACATACACACACATAAGGGGGGGAGAGAGACAGGGATGGAAAAAGAGGAGAAGTGAAAGGGAGAAGGAATGAGGGAAAAAGGGAGGAAGAGAGAGAAATGAGAAACATGAGAGAGAAAAGGGGGAAAGACAGGAGAAGTACCCATAAATGAGACAGCGGTATAAATTTCAGGAGGGATGATTGATGATTGACTGTATTTATAAGGGGATGTTACATGGGATTATATATATGAGGGGGTTATTTATGTATGTATGTATGTATGTATGTATGTATGTATGTATGTATGTATGTATTTATTTATTTATTTATTTATTTATTTATTTATTTATTTATTAGATTTGTGTCATTTTGGTTGGTGGTGTGCCCCAGGATTTTGTAAATGTAAAAAGTGTGCCGCGGCTCAAAAAAGGTTGAAAATCACTGGGCTAATTAACAGAATAACAAAGTTGGAAGGGACCTTGGAGGTCTTCTAGTCCAGTCCTCTGCTCAAGCAAGAAATCCTATACCATTTCAGAAAAATAGATGTCCAATCTCTTAAAAACCTCTAGTGTTGGAGCACCCACAACTTCTGGAGGCAAGTTGTTCCACTGATTAATTGTTCTAACTGTCACGAATTTTCTACTTAGTTCTAGGCAGGTTCTCTCCTTGATTAGTTTCCAACCATAGTTTCTTGTCCTGCTTTCAGGTGCTTTAAAGCATAGATTGACCCCTTCTTCCTTATGGTATCCCCACAGATATTGGAACACTGCTATCGTGTCACACCTAGACCTTCTTTTCATTAAACATATCTAATTCCAGCAACCATTCCTTATATGTTTTGGCCTCTTGATACCTAATCATCATTTTTGCTCTTCACTTTAACCTTTCTATAGTCTCAACATCTTTTTTACATCATGGCGACCCAAACTGGATGTAGTATTCCAAGTGTAATCTTCCAAGGTATTATAAAGTGGTATTAACACTTCATGTGATCTTGATTCCATCCCTTGTTAATGCAGCCTAAGACTGTGTTAGCTTTTATGGCTGCTGTAGCACACTGCTGGCTCATATTTAAGTGATTATCCACTAGGTCTCCAATATATCTATTGTGGTTGTTATATTGAGCCAGGTGCCACCTATTCTATGCCCATGCTTTTGGATTTTTATTTATTTATTTATTTTATTTATTTATTGGATTTGTATGCCCCCCCTCTCCGTAGACTCGGGGCGGCTAACAACAATGATAAAAACAACATGTAACAATCCAATCCAGTGCTAAAATAACTAAAAAAAACCTTATTATAAAAACCAAACATACATACAGACATACCATGTGTAAATTGTAAAGGCCTAGGGGGAAAGAATATCTCAATTCCCCCATGCCTGACAGCAGAGGTGGGTTTTAAGAAGCTTAAGAAAGGCGAGGAGGGTGGGGGCAATTCTAATCTCTGGGGGGAGTTGGTTCCAAAGGGCCAGGGCCGCCACAGAGAAGGCTCTTCCCCTGGGTCCTGCCAAACGACATTGTTTATTTGACAGGACCCGGAGAAGGCCCACTCTGTGGGACGTAACTGGTCGCTGGGATTCGTGCAGCAGAAGGCGGTCCCTGAGATAATCTGGTCCGGTGCCATGAAGGGCTTTATAGGTCATAACCAACACTTTGAATTGTGACCGGAAACTGATCGGCAACCAATGCAGACTGCAGAGTGTTGGTGTTACATGGGCATTTTTGGGAAAGCCCATGATTGCTCTCGCAGCTGCATTCTACACGATCTTCCGAACACTTTTCAAAGGTAGCCCCATGTAGAGAGCATTGCAGTAGTCAAGCCTCGAGGTGATGAGGGCATGAGTGACTGTGAGCAGTGACTCCCGGTCCAAATAGGGTCACAACTGGTGCATCAGGAAAACTTGGGCAAACGCCCCCCTCGTCTACATGTAGAAGCTTACTTTTTTTCCCATTGAATTTCCTTTTGTATGTTACTAAATTCAGCCATTGGGATGTCAGAGTACAGGGGGATCCTAAATAGGGTCCTTGGGACCTATGTGGGGCCTGTAGAGCAGGAGTGCTCAGCTGTGAATTATATTTCTGTGCTGGGCATGGAAAATAATTGCTAGACTCCTCTTAAATTGCCTCTTAAATGAATGACTATTTCTAAAAAAAAAAAAAAAGCCTACTGTGTAACTGTTTAACCTCCTGACAGACCTGATTCAGAGTGTCATCAAATTCTCTTTCTACCACACTGTTTAATATCTACATGAAATCACTGAGAGGGGTAAAATGGAAATAACACCTGCTTCACTTTTTTTCTCCCATCAAATGGAAATGAGACTCTACTTGAATATGGTTAAAGACCGGATAAAAGCAAATTAAATTAAACTCATAAAAAACCCTAAAATATCATAGACTAGATGTCCACCTTATAAAATGACATCTTAGCACTTCTAAATTGAGTCACAAATGCTATAAAAGGTTACATTTACACTCTAGAATGCTTATTGATCCAGCATTGTCATGGCTATTTCAATCACAATTAGGTTGGGTTTGAAGGGGTTTAGCAAAACCTCTAGCTAAGATTCTGAGGAAATCCTACTCCTGGCTCCGGAGGGCATCTGGAGCCCGGGGAAGCTGTTTTCACCCTCCCAGAGGCTCAAGGAAATCCTTCAGGGGAGGCTGGGGAGGGCAAAAATGCCCCCAACCCTAGTACAGGAAGCTGACTACCATGGCCATGCCTGAGCAACCATGGCCATGCCTGAGCAACTGGGCAGAGATCCCCTTGCTAAAATTTTTGAAACCCACACTGACACAAGCCTAACTACCAAGGATAGTTTGTCACAAATATTTTCCCATTTATATTCTTCCAGTGCAACCTTATACATAATATCTCCATTTGGTCAGAAAAAGCTGCAACTATTCATCAGGAGCATACTTTTGTAGATATTATTTATTTTTATTTGTCAGCTAGATGGACTTCCTGTGCATTTCTGGGATCCAGTATTTTTACTTTTTAAAGCCCTAGATATTTATGAGAAAGTTATTTCCATATCTGCTTTATTGAGTGACTGAGTGACTGAGTGACTGAGTGACTGACTGACTGACTGACTGACTGACTGACTGACTGACTCACTCACTCACTCACTCACTCACTCACTCACTCATTCATTCATTCGTTCATTCATTCCTGTACGATCCAATTCCAAACTGACTTTGGGCAGCTCACAAGACAAGTCAATATAAAAATAACAATCTAATAAAATAGGAAGTGGCTGTTTTCGTGCTGGTGCTGTACAAATCTTAACTCTTTTCTAGATCTAAGTATTTTCTCCAAATGACTTTTGTTGCATGATGATTCAGGACAGGTTTCCCAGAAAGGTTATCCAACATTTTTAAATGTATCTGAATAAATTGTTGTGGAGGGCTATACCATCCCTTTAAAAGATCAAATTATTTTGTGAGTCACCGAGAGAATATTCAAACCCAGTCAATAATATATAAGTAACATGTAACTCTTGATCACATAAAAATGTAAACTTCTTCATTCTCTTATTTGTGTTTCTACTGAAAGAATATAGAGAGAATTCCTTTCTTTTCATTATTTTCTATATTTAGTATTTGATTGAATTCTTACTATGTTCCAGCATAGATAGTTTTCAACCAAAAGGTGCTTTCAGGTCTGTTTTTTGCATTCTTCTAAATATTTCTTATTTCTTCAAGCTACACTGCAAGAAGCATGTGACTGTCTTCTCTGGTTTCAGTATCTTGTTTCCGGCATGAACAGACAGGTAATAGGTTAGGTTTAGGTTAGGTTTATTGGATTTATATGCCGCCCCTCTCCGCAAACTCGGGGCGGCATATAAATAACTATTCAGCTGTGCCATTATCTCTTCTAAAAACTATTATCAAAATGTTCATTATACATAATGGAGATTATTATAGGCAGCTTGAGAGACTTCTTTTAAAGATACAGCAGCACAGAAATAGGTGGCCCTTTTTAGCCTTAGAGCAGTGATGGCGAACCTATGGCACAGGTGCCACAGGTGGCACATGGAGCCATATCTGCTGGCACATGAGCCATTGCCTTAGCTCAGCTCCAATATGCATGTGTGTGCCAGCCAGATGATTTTTGGCTCACACAGTGGCTCTGAGAGGGCATTTTTTGCTTCCAGAGGGCATTTTTACCCTCCCCAGGCTCCAAGGAAGCCTTTGGAGCCTGGAAAGAGCAAAACAGGAGCCTACTGGGCTCATCAGAAGTTGGGAAACAGGTTGTTTCCAGACTCCAGATAGCCTCCAGGAGGTGGGGGAAGCTGTTTTCGCCTCCCCACGAATTGAATTGTGGGTGTGGGCACTTGTGCATGCACGATAGTGCACATGCACGATCTTTCAGCACCAGAGGAAAAAAAGGTTCACCATCACTGCCTTAGACAGTGATAGAAATAATACCAGGGCACAAAATATATGGCAAGTGTTCCCTTTTTCTCGAAGGTTGTCAGCAATGAATTCATAGTACTAGCCTACACTGTTAAATTATATTTATTCAACAGGTACCGGTATATTTACCATTGGTTTGAAGGGGAAGAAATCAGAACCCAGTGCTAATTGTTACATTAGAATGCAGAGATAATGTGGAACAATCGCAGTCTGTAGCCTTTTGTTCAATTACATGGGCTACTAGTAATAGGATGAATAATTAGAAGCGTTTCCAAAAATATCCATCTTATGGCAACATTATCTTGTTCCTCTTGTTAAAGTTCTATATTGGTTTGCCATAATATATAAGGCATCTAGTCATTATTTTTAAAATATTATTCACTTTTGGATTATTTTCCTTATGAGCTCAGCTCTCCCTCTCCCTCGTTCTCCATTTCAATCAACAAGTTTTCCCCTATTTACCAGGTTAATTCCCCCTTTTTTTCCAAGCTTCTGACTCAGCTCAGGGTTTGTTAGAACGACTGCTTCCCTGCCCTTGCCTCTCCCCTTCATCACACTATTGCTATGTATTGGAAACTGAAAATCCTTTGTGAATTGTAAGTGATGCTTATCACACCATTGGTACTAGATAAATATTTAGTAGTTGTATTAATTCTTTTGTTATCTCTGCTTTTTGTGGCAAATTAATTTACAAAGCAATCATTTTCACTTCATAAATTCTCTACAGGGCCTGTGGACATGCATGTCTATTTATTAGACATCAAGACCCCATCCAAGCCTTCCTTTATTCCCCTCCCCAACAACAACGGCATCTACACCCCCTTCTCCAAGAGACTTAATGCCAACAGTCTATGGAGATTTTCAGTCATCCAGGTCATGGTTGTCTCAAAGGTGCTTTTTAAAGAGGCAACTGGACTTTCTGGTTTTTCTTTGAAGACTTCTATCCAAGAAGCTTCTTCAGCTCTGACTCTCTCTCTCTCTCTCTCTCTGTTTTGTCAAACATGAACAAGATAGCAGGTATAGGTATAAACATAAACATAAGCAAACTAAATACAGTGGTACCTCTACCTAAGAATGCCTCTACTTATCAACTTTTCCAGATAAGAACCGGGTTTTCAATATTTCTTTTGCCTCTTCTCATGAACCATTTTCCACTTACAAACTCGAGCCTCTGAAACTGTAACCCAAAAAGGCAGGCAGAAGCTGCATGGGGCCTCTCTAGGAATCTCCTGGGAGGAAACAGGGCCTCCGCCCTCCCAGTGGTTTCCCCAATCACAAGCATTATTTGCTTTTACATTGATTCTTATGGGAAAAATTGCTTCTTCTTACAAACTTTTCTACTTAAGAACGAATTAAGTTGGTAAGTAGTGGTACCACTGTACAGATAAATGAGGACAATAGGATGGTAAGAAAGGGATGGTGGGCATGATGGTGCACTTATGCTCATCCCTTACAGACCTCTTAGGAATGAAGTGAGATTGACAGTAGACAATCTAAGGTTAAAGTTTTTGGGGTTTGGGGAAGAAACCATGGATTCCGGTAGTGAATTCCAGGCATTGGTCATTCTATTGCTGAAGTTGTATTTTCTGTAGTCGAGTTTGCAATGGTTTACATTAAGTTTGTATCTATTGTGTGCTCGTGTATTGTTGTGGTTGAAGCTGAAATAGTCATTGACAGGTAGGATGTTGTGGCAGATGATTTTATGAACTATATTTAGATTGGTTTGAAGGCAATGTAGTTCTAAGTTGTCTAAGTCTAGATGGTGAGGAATGGAAGGATTTATACTCCTTACAGATAGCTGGTCATTTGCATTGTTTTAGTGAATTGCGATAGTCACCTGGAAGTTTATCTGTGTCATCAGGATCACCTGAGTAGTGCAAATGGGTTTGGAACTGTTGATGGGACTGTGTTGTAGATTGCAGATAGATAATGTCATATCCCCTCTGTTAAGAGAAGGCTGCTCAGTTTTGACAGAAATGGCTTCTTTGACCAACTCTTTCAAACCAGTGGTTTCAGCCATGGAGATAAACTCTTATTCTTAACTCTGATGACCAACTGCACTTGTCACAAGTTGCTAGAGGTACCTTTGTCTGCAAAGGAATAATGCACCCCAGAAACCAAACCATTGTCTTTTATTATAATTTGTACAGCACTGGCTGAAAGATACACAGTACAATTTATCCTTTAATTTAAACAACAACAACACACATATGCAGACAGTATCATTTCTCAAATGAAGAATTGGGTTTGCTTTTGCTGCCAGAGAAAGCTGCTTTTTGTTTTCAGGGTTTCATTTGCATTTTAATTTAAGGCCGAGGACAGTCCACCTTTCTCAGAGTCCCATTGGCCAGTTGAGTTGATTTTCCTGTGTAACAGCACCCTTTGGCTCTTAAAAAGAAGAGGAAAAAGGAGCACAAGAAGTTATATGCGAAATAAAAATTCCATTTAAAAACCCCCGAAACCCTACAGTAGCAAGTGTAATTTTTGTCACATGCATCTGTTGCTATCACCTCTCACTTTGTGCTGAAGTATTCGCCAGAGCATTTACATAAGTGATTCTTCCTCCCAGTCCTGACATCTGCCACCGAGAATCCTACATTATTCATCAGCGTGCTAATGGCAGGTGATGAGATCTTTTCACGCTACATCCCTCTCAGTAGGTGTTTATTACTCTGTTCCCCAGCAGTCTGCGATTACTGCGGGCCAGAAGAACGCTACATCCTTGCTTGACAGGTAATGGGAAATGTGCTCTGCTCACTTGCTTCACAAGTGCAGATGAAGGTTAGGATGAGGGCAGCTGCAGTCTTTGGCTTCTAAGATGATGGTCACTTTAAACGCACAGCTACATTTTGGCGATCCAGACAAATCACATCAGCAGCATGGTAATCTATCTCCTTTAACTTCTGCCAGTTCAAAGAATGATCGTGCTGCAAAAATTTCCTTCCTGTCACCTGATTTTCTCAGAATAAAGGGAGTGGAAGCTAAGAGTGGAAGAATCAGCAGAAAGGAAGATTGGAGTTTGGTTAGCATCTGACAATGTTGCTGGCAAAATTGAGTGATTGTTAAGCAGGATGCTGATGTATGCGGATGTGACATTTATCTGCATCTCTCTCTCCCCTCTCTGTGCTAGCAGTGAGTAGTCTTGTCGAAAATTGTTAGAAAGAGCTTGGCAATGAGAAACCGTTTCTAATGATTGGGGGAAGAGCCCTGAGACTAAAATTATAGGGTGGAGCAGATCATTGCATGGAAATAAATTTTAATTTCTTTGTTTTCTATCAAAGTAAGAGTTCCATTTACTGAAATGTTTCATCGCAATCAGTTGCTCAGGCATTTTGTTGTTGATGCAGTTAAATCACTGTTAGGAAAATCAAGATAAAGAGAATATGATTGCTGTAATTTAATAAATTTAAGAAACTATCATATCATTCTTTTAACCATCAAAAGACATTTTCTTAGAAAGATTGGAACAAGTTGACAAGTACAGTTTCATACTAATTTTTCAGATATTTCTGAAGATATTTTATTTGTACTTTTATGTACTTCCTGATTAAGCATCTGTAAACATCCTCTGTTTTCCTACTCTTCCTTTTTTCTTTGCTTTCCTATTTAAAAGAATACTGTTGAAAAGAAAAGGGAATAGTTAGAATACAACATTTATTTATTTATTCGATTTCTATGCCGCTTTTAAAGTCACTTTCTTTCTCCTTTATAAAAATAATCCACACTATTTTTGAAACTGTCATATTTATTTTGTTCAGGGAACACACTTTCCTCTATAAAAGGTTTTATTTCCAGCAAAGTGATGAAGTTTTGTTATGAATTTCATTAACGTAGGACATAGAAGTCATTGCTTTCCATAGCAACATCTGTTCTGTTGCTGCTCAATTCCTAGGCTAGGGGTGTCAAACTGGCAGCCCATGGGCTGGATTCATCATTCATAGTCCATGCCCACCACAGCTCCACAAATGGGAAAAACATCATGAAGTGCCACGTGATGTCAACATGAGGTGGCAAGTTTGACACCTGTGCTCTAGACCAGTGTTTCCCAACCTTGGCAACTTGAAGATATCTGGACTTCAACTCCCAGAATTCCCCAGCCAGCATTCGCTGGCTGGGGAATTCTGGGAGTTGAAGTCCAAATATCTTCAAGTTGCCAAGGTTGGGAAACACTGGTCTAGACTTTCCTCGAAAAAGAACTCTTCTTGCACTTACCCATAGGTATTATTACAACAGTCTCCTATGTGACATTGATGTTGGGTTGGGGAAAGTACACCAAAAAATACACAAGTCTGTCTCAATGTGCTCAGGCTGTGAAAAACTAGGAGAAGAAAAGCAAAACCATTTTCTGAATGATTGTATAAATAATCTATCCACTTCTTACAAAAAACTGTAAACTTTTACTATGGGGTCTTGTGTTCAGAACATCTTCATAGATGGTGGGAAGGATTTGTACTGTTCTCTTACTATGCCCTCCTATCCCAACCCCTATCCTAAAAATAAAAAAACCCCAACAGACACAGAAAAGATATCTCAGTGAGTTTCAGTACTTTGACTGCAGAAGAAATAAATTGTCCTGAGGGCAGGATAAGAAGTAATGGATGGAAGGTTATCAAAGTGAAGGAACTAAAACTAAGGAGAAATTTTCCATCTGTGGGAACAATGAATCCATGGAACAGCTTGCTTTCAGAAATGGTGGGTGCTCCATCACTGAAGATTTTAAACAAGAGTAAATAGTCATTTCTCTAGAATGGTATGGAGTCTCCTTCTTGGGAAGAGGATTGGACTAGAAGACTTTTAATGGACTCTTCCAGCTGTGTTATTCTGTATTCTAAATATATGTATTTTGTAGAAATACCTTTCTAAAGAAAGAATCACACCAATATGCATATTGTCCTAAACCCTTTTCTTGACCATATATTTGTAAGTGGAAATAAATAAGTACAAATTTTATAAAGTGATTTACAGTTCCATTCCATAAGCAATGTTTAAATGTCTTTGATTCTTGTAATATGTCCCTGATAATCAGCACAACAATATACTACCAGAAGAACACCAGTAAAAGCATTGATCACTGTAGCACTTGCAGCATCCTTACCGCCTGCCTTATTGTTTTAGAATTAATATGCACAAAACCTCAGACTGCTGCTACTTGATGCCAGGTCAGTTGTAAACAAAGCTCCCCTCATCCAGGATTTACTCCTGGATGAGGAGGCTGACCTGGCATGTTTGACTGAGACCTGGCTGGGCCCAGAGGGAGGGGTCCTTCTCTCTGAAATGTGCCCAGCCGGGTTTCAGGTGTGGCACCAGCCGCAAACCCAGGGAAAGCTATTATAGCCAAGAAGACCACCAGCCTACACAGGCTTGCTGCTCCTGAGATATCAGATTGTATGTCCCTCTTTGTGAAGTTGGACCTCACGTACCTGCCTCTCAGCTGTGTGTCAACTGCCCTGCCTGCACTACTTGAAGAGGTAGCTGGGCTGGTGGTAGAATTCCCCAGACTTATTGTCTTGGGGGACTTTAATCTGCCATCACTCAGCGAATCCTCTGGATTGGTGCAGGAGTTCAGGGCTACCATGTCAACCATGGACCTGACCCAAGTAGTTCAGAGCCCGATTCATGAAGGGAGTCAGAGCGCTAGAGAATAAACAGCTTTCCTATAAAAGGGAGCTGTCAAGCCTCACTGGGTTGTTGCTGCTGTCACAGCTGTTTGGTGCTGAATAAACATTCCTGGTTTCCTGTCAGCCTGTCTGAGCCTTCCTTCTGTCAGCTGCCACCTGACTATTTAATACTGGTGATGAGGAGTTGGGAGCCAAAGCCTCGGTACTATTGCCACTGTGGAGATGCCTCTTTTTCGCATTCAGCTGCACTGCCCGAGCTGGTCACTCTGCGCTAAGCCACTCATCTCCTGTCTGTTTGTGAATCGCCCCAACCACTGCTGTGCTATCCCTGTCCTTTTCAGGATGGCTACACTGCTTGCATTCACCCCATTTGAGCCCTCAACTGAGACTTGGGCCAATTATTTATTATTCATCTAAGCAATGGATGAAACATCCTAACAGAACATTTTGATGAAACACTGAAACCCCCCCCCCCATAGATTGGTATGTTCTCATTCAGTGCCTGTTGAATAGTAATTACTCAAGGGTAGCATAATTTCACTCTGCAGGTGGACTCTGAAGTAAGTAGGAAATTAGCTTAAACGGCTTCTAACTTCAATAATTCAGTGGTTTGAGACCTGAGTGCCATGTGCCTGTCACCTGCTCCAGTACCAGCTCAAAAACATACAAATGCAAATAGATAAATAGGAGGGAAAGTACCAGTTTTCCATATGCCTTGGCATATAGTCATGCTGGCCACATGACCATAGAAATGACTTCAGACAACACTCAGTTGAGAAATAGAGATGGGCACTCTCCCCAGTGATGGGCTCCTACGGGTACGGTCAGGTACGCAGAACCAGTATAATTTTTTTTCTTTTTTTTCTCCCCCCCCTTCTGGGCTCTGGGTATGTTTTTCCTATTGCAGTAAATGAAGTTGAATGTCTATAATTTTAGAAGACCTGTGCATGCATTTGTGTACATACACTTTAGTCTTTACACCGAGTCTTTGGAGAGGAGCGGCATACAAGTCTAATAAATTATTATTATTAATTATTATTATTTATATAGTAGATAATGTATATTTTTGTGTGCCTGTGTGTAATATGTATGTACACATATGGCATATATACATAGTATTAAATAATATATTTTCGATGTTCAGCAATAGCAAGGGAAATTGTATCTCTTTAAGGCGAGGAGAGGCCAGGCACCCTAACCCTAACCCAAACCCTTGACATGAGTGACATCAGGTTTGCCACCTTTAAGCCAGTCACATGACCTTTAAGCTGCCGCCCCGGTCACATGATTGTCAAGCTACTCCCACCTGGTCACGTGGCTGGCAAACAACACCCACAAAATAAGCCACGACCACAGTGTGGTAGTAAAAATTTTGTACTGCCCCCTAGAGTCAGACCTGACTGGACAGGGGGAGCCTTTACCCAATGTCCCTTTCAACCCTAGTGGTAGTACTGTGAAGGTGTCATGAAAGCCAGAACACACAAAGGTTGTTTTTGAGACGAAAATGTAAATCCATATTGTTTTATGATGCTGGTGCATTCATACAGAGTCTGAAGAGTACATTCTTCCAAAGTAGTGCTCTGCTGATAGGAAATTCTAAGCTTGGTATTTGTATCTTGGGGATGTTTGCCCTACAAGTACAATCTGCTAGGTCATTTATTTTGTAAAAGTTCTATTGAAATGAATGGATGTTTTTTGCAATTTTCCATTCATTTCAATGCAGCTCATTGTGCTGGTGTCAAAATATATTGTCTCTTTTTTTGGCCATGTCCTTGTTATCAACACTTTGGAAACAAAAAGACCATATTTCATTGCTGTCAACAATTTCCCAGCAGAACTTCAATCAACTGCAGTTGTTGAAAGAAAAAGGAAGAAGTAGAAGACCTTTACTGGAATTGCCATAAAAATATGCCGAGGTAAAAGTAAATGGATTTATTTTAGTCTCACAGAAAGAAACGCTCTTGAGGTTTTTTTTTGAAAGTACAACATTCTTTCTTTTAATAATATTTTAAATTACCAAGATAGAGACAAGCTGAAGAGATGTTTTTTAGCCTTATAAGATAACCATGCAGTTAGAAGGCTATCATTAAATGCAACACATAGTAAAAGGGTGGGGTTAGACCAGGGGTCAGCAACCCGCAGTTCTGGAGCTGCATGTGGCTCTCTCATCCCTCTGCTATGGCTCCCTGTTGCTCAAAATATGTGTCAAAGCTGCCAATGTGTGACACCTGCTGGCACGCAATTTATTGAGCTTTTCGACTCATATAGGCCAACCATGGATAAATTCAAGGGGGGGAAAATTCAGAACCCCCCCCCCCCCGAATCTTTAATTCAACTATATAGCCTAGTTTTGTGGCCTTTCAGGAAGTAGTCAGGCACTGGAAAAGTTTTGTGGCTTCTGGTGTTTTCACTTCTGTGGGAAACAGATCCAAATGGGTCTGGATGGGGGTCAACAGACTCAAACTCAACCCTGATAAGATGGAGTGGCTGTGGGTTTTGCCTCCCAGGGACAATTCCATCTGTCCATCCATCACCCTGCGGGGTGGAATCATTGACTCCCTCAGAGAGGGTCCGCAACTTGGGCATCCTCCTCGATCCACAGCTCACATTAGAGCTGTGGCGAGGGCAGCATTTGCCCAGGTTCACCTGGTGCACCAGTTGTGGCCCTATTTGGACCGGGAGTCACTGCTCACAGTCACCCATGCCCTCATCACCTCGAGGCTCGACTACTGTAACGCTCTCTACATGGGGCTACCTTTGAAAAGTGTTCAGAAACTTCAGATTGTGCAGAATGCAGCTGTGAGAGCAATCATGGGCTTCCCTAAATATGCCCATGTTACACCTACACTCCACAGTCTGCATTGGTTGCCGATTAGTTTCCGGTCACAATTCAAAGTGTTGGTTATGACCTATAAAGCCCTTCATGGCATCAGACCAGAATATCTCCGGGACCGCCTTCTGCCACACGAATCTCAGCGACCAGTTAGGTCCCACAGAGTTGGCCTTCTCCGGGTCCCGTCGACAAAACAATGTCAATTGGCGGGACCCAGAGGAAAAGCCTTCTCTGTGGCGGCCCCGGTCCTATGGAACCAGCTCCTCCCAGAGATCAGAATTGTCCCCACCCTCCTTGCCTTTTGTAAGCTCCTTAAAACCCACCTCTGTCATCAGGCATGGGGGAACTGAGATATCCTTTCCCCCTAGGCCTGTACAATTTATACATGGTATGTTTGTGTGTGTGCTTGTTTGGTTTTTAATAAGGGTTTTTTAGTTATTTTAAATATTAGATTTGTTATATGCTGTTTTTATTATTGTTGTTGTCAGTCTACCGAGAGGGGCGGCATACAAATCCAATCAATCAATCAATCAATCAATCAATCAATCAATCAATCAATCAATCAATGGTTCTCTGAGTGTTTAAGGTTACTAACCTTGGGTTAGATAGACAATATGCTTCCTGACCTTAATAAATGAATATTAATAGATGTATATGTTTAGCAGAAGGTTCTTCCTGAGAGTATAGAAAATGAAAATAAACTTTTGTATAATTGGAGATATTTGTAAAACTTGAAGCTTTCCACATCAAGGAGCTCACCAGATGCCCCAGGAATGTGGAACCTTTGGACGGGGCTGTGAGAACAAAGAGTTCTGGTAGACCATAGAGATTTCTTTCATTTTCTGTGATAAAACTTGCTTATAGCCCATTTTTTGTTTTAATTAATTCTCCTATTCTAGATTGTAAAGAGATCAATTTATTTTGTTTAGCAACAATTAGCAGTTGGCACATTTCTTCCTTTCAAGTGCTATTAAATCAAATATGGGCGCAGATCCTGACTACATCTCTGAAAATGTTGGTTACAAGAATCAATTGGAGGAGGGGGGAGAGGAAGACTCTAACATAAAGTAGAGGATGTGACCACTACAGGAATATTGTGTGATTATCTGTAAACATTCAAGCAATGCCAATGTCAGAGTATCTTAGGCTATCTTCCTAAACTAACCACATTTATTGATGGTTCCACTTCTGACTTATGCAAAGATTTGCTCTTTTAGAATGATTTAGAAATATTGGTTGCCATCCTTTTTGTGTTGGAGACATCATTTAAGGCATTTTTAGGTTGAAAAGATTAGCTGGTGACATCCCCATTGCCCAGGGGATGCTTGGCGGGGGGCTCCTTTTATGTCTTTATCCAGAAGCTGGAGCTAACAATGGAAGCTCATCCCACTATGCAGCAGCACTTGGATCTAAAACGTGGACTTGCTACCCAGCATCCTAACCATGTGAGCCATCATGCTTCCGGCAATTGCTGCCACTGAAAGTTTAGCACCCTGGACCAGTGCCCATTTGGCCATAGTCTAAAGCCAGCCCTACATTCAAAATTACCCCAAATTGCAAGTCAGGGAGCTATACACAGCCATTCTTTACAGAGGAATGGGAAGAATCCATCAGCAACAACCATCCATTCTCTATCAATTAAGCTTCTTCAGAGGTGGGTTCCTACTGGTTCTAACTCATTCTTTAGAACCATTAGTAAAGTGGCAATGACATCATGGAGCTGGTTCTGTCAGTGCTGGTCCATGGGTGCCACCATCTTGGATTTTGCTTCTGCTCATGCACAGAAACTAATTTTTACTTCTGCGCATAAACAGAAGCTAATTTTTATTGCTGTTGGGGCGCAACCCTAAGCAAACCAGCAGCCAAACAATCCACAATCCACGCCTGATCTCTTTAGATCAGGGGTCCCCAACCACCGGGCCGCGGACCAGTACCGGGCCGCGGGGCATGTTGCACCGGTCCGTGGAGTCAGCAGCTGCCGGCCCTCATGCTGCCACCCCCTCCCTCCAGCGCTTTGCCTCCCGCCGGGCAAGAGGCCTCGGGAGGCAGGTTCTGCCGGCCACAGGACGATGGATGGGACAGAGGGGCGGGAAGGACCGAGAGGCTCAAGCCTCTTTTGGCTTCTGCCGTGGGGCACTTTTGCGTTTTTGGCTGGGGGGAGGCAGGAGGGCCAGCCTGACCCCCTCTCTCCAGCGCTTAGCTCCCGCTGGGCAAGAGGGCTTGGGAGGCAGGTTCTGCCGGCCACAGGACGATGGCGGGAAAGAGGGGCGGGGAGGACCAGCACCCCCATGCTTAATCCCGCCCCCAACCACGCCCCTTTCCGCCCCCACTGGGCCATAGAAAAATTGTCTTGCTGAAACTGGTCCCTGGTGGAAAAAACGTTGGGGACCACTGCTTTAGATAATTGGAATTACCCCTATTCTAACTCTGATTGCATATAATGCTTTGTTTAATTTTCCCTTTTCATTTTACCATGAATTAGCAACCAAGAATGGTTATATTGTTAATTTTAAAACTCAGATTTGGTCTCTAATAATCCATAATTTATAAAACCTAGACAAAATACTTGGAGAAAGGATGCCAAGTTTGCTGGAAATCATTGGAAAGGGCTATTCATTATATGCCTATCAAATCTATTTTCCTTAAATGCTCACAGTTGTTTTGTTTTGTGACAGACTTTAGTGAAGATTACATAAAATGTATTATTAGTATTATCTGTGACAAATTTCAAGCACTTTTTTTTTGGCAAAGATAGAGGGTTCTGGCAAAGAATAATAATGTTCCTTTATGAATGGACTGGAGCTGACTGTTCAGCAGGGAGGACAGAATGGAGTACTTAACTGACTCATCTTTTCTCCAACAATCAACACAGTTCTTTAACCGTTCAGGATGAGAAGGCTCCACAAAATATACTTTCACAAGCTAAACGCTGAGAAGTGGGAACAGTGAGGAGACAAAATGGCCAAAACTACTCAGAATTTTACCACAGGTGTAATTAAACAAGTCCTCAGTCACATATTCCTTCTTTATCTTTCTCTTGTCTTGCTCCACATATCTTTTGGAGAAAGAGAAAGATTGCAAAATACTAGGGATCTCCAAACGTTAATAAAACATTAATAAGGTGTATGTATGTATCTATATGAGCCACCAAATTGTTATTGACTATTAGCAACCACATAGATTTTCTCCCCGTCTCTAAATTGGTCTCTCAGTTCTTGTAACAGTGCACTCATCACCACTGTAACTCAGTTTATCCAGTGGCTGTCCTCTTTGTTGCGTCCCTGGTTGTCTGGTGGCAGGGTTGGGTTCCACTTACCCTTCTCACCAGTTTGTATTGTGATAGAAATGCATGTTTTACATGCATGTGCCCCACGTCACAGCATGGAAAACACCCAGAAATGACCCTCTGTCCATGCATAGAAGACTTTGTGTATGCGCAGAGGTTTTTTTTTTTACAAGCCACAGTGACTTGAGGACTGGTTCAGGAGTGTGGACTGCTGGTCATCACTGCCGGTTTGGCGAGCAGCAGTAAATTTCCACCACTGGCAGAAACCCAACACTGTCTGCTGTTCACCCTCTTCATCTCTTTCCTTTCACTGTTCCCAGCAACGCAGCATCTCCACAGACCTAAGGCTTCACTGTCTGATGTATGTGTGTGTTTGTGTGTGTCACATGTTTTTCCTGAATTTGAAAATTAAGGGAGACTAAGATAGATCTATTTCAGCCTTGTTCTGGCCTCATCAGCTAGCCGTACCCGCACTGGGATTTGAACTTGCAGCCTTTGCCTTGTAAGGCAGATAGTTAACCTCTAGGATATATATATAAATAGCCCTGGGTTGGGCCGAGAGGCAAATAAGGAGCTGTGATGTTCCTTCAATACACCAGGGTGATTCGACACAAAAATATGTGAGTTTTCCCTGGTGCAAAGCTGAAGGGATTGGATACTGTAGCCTAGAGGATAATTCTCTGCCTTACAAGGCAAAGGTTGTAGGTTCAAGTCTCAGTGGGTATGGCTAGCTGAAGAGGCCAAAATAAGGCCGAAATAGATCTATCCTAGTCTCCCTTAATTTTCACATTCATCCAAAAAACATGTGAGATATATATATGTGTGTGTGTGTGTGTGTGTGTGTGTGAGAGAGAGAGAGAGAGAGAGAGAGAGAGAGAGCTGGTTCTGTTGATGCCAGTCCATCACAGAGCTGGTTCTGTCGATGCCAGTCCATGGGTGCTGCCATGTTGTTTTTTTGCTTCTGTGCATGCGCAGGAGCTTGGTTTTTGGCACTGCGCATGCATACACACCTGCGCAGCCTGGGAGGAAGCTAAGTGGCAGCGAGGTAAGTTAGAACCCATCCCTGGTGTGTGTGTCTACTAGAATAATTATTCTAGCCATTGTCCATTTACTGGGATAAAGGCCTCTTCTACATGTTTACAACCAATACGATCTTGAACTTTCTTTTGCCAATTGGGCCCACAATATTTGCTGATGTCATTGATCCATCTTGTTTTAGATCTCTTTTGTGGACATTTTTTTTTCAAGTGGGAAAAATGACTGCCTTTGGTTCTTTTAGATATGTGACCAGCCCATTTCCATTTCAATTATTTTACTCTCTTGATTATATTGTATATTTTTGTACATTCTCTTACCCATGGACAGATCTTTCTATCTTGTCTTGTGATGCTGAGCTTTTCATGGTTCTTTGTGCCACTCATAGCATTTGTATCAATTGTGAGGTTAGTGTCCATGTTTCCCCGGCATATGTTAGGGAGGCAACGCACAACTAATGGAAAACTTTTCTATTCAGGCAGTGGCATGACGTTCTTGAAAATTACACTTAGTTTGCTGAATGTCTACACATATACATAGACCTAATGGAGGAGAGATGATAGTACTTCCTTGGCATCCAGTTCCTAACACACATAATCAGTGATGGGCTGCCAAACATTTTGCTGCCACACTGTGGGTGTGACTTGTTTTGCGGGTGTGGCTTGCTGGTCATGTGACCAGGTGGGAGTGGCTTGACAATCATGTGACCAGGGATGGCTTAAAGGTCATGGGACTGGGTGGGCATGGCTTACAGACCAAGATAAGTTTTCAAATAGGTGTTTGGACTCTTTTTCAGTTGATTAAGTCACATTATTTGAATAGCCACAGAAAGGACAAATGATGGACAGCATTATTTGTTGAGGAGCACAGTAACATTTTAAGGTTTTGTACTGAACCCACAAGGTTCAGTATGATAACAGATTAGGCAACTAGCTCAATATTCTTTAAGTGCCAAAAAAGTTCAGTTCTAGATCATGATTAAAACAATTAAAGCATTTATGGGTAAAATATACTATTTAATTATTTCCTATTTTAAAAGTAATTAAGGATCATACTAAGGTACTAGAGAAGGAAGGACAATAAGAAACTATTAAGTATTCAATAAATAGTGCATAAACTTACTACCCCCACTGTGCCCCCCCCCCTTGGGGGCAGCAGCCCATCACTGCACATAACGTATTGGTATCTGGATATCTTTATTATTATTATTATTATTATTATTATTATTATTATTATTAATTTATTAGATTTGTATGCCGCCCCTCTCCGTAGACTCGGGGCGGCTCACAACAATAACAAAGACAATGTAAGAACAAACCTAATAATTAAAAAACACACACTAAAAAATCCAGTATTAAAAGCAAACATACACACAAACATACCATGTATAAACTGTATAGGCCCGGGGGAGATGTCTCAGTTCTTCCATGCCTGATGGCAGAGATGGGTCTTAAGAACTTTACGAAAGGCAAGGAGGGTGGGGGCAGTTCTAATCTCTGAGGGGGAGCTGGTTCCAGAGGGTTGGGGCCACCACAGAGAAGGCTCTTCTCCTGGGTCCCGCCAAACGACATTGTTTAGTCGACAGGACCCAGAGAAGGCCAACTCTGTGGGACCTAACCGGTCGCTGGGATTCATGCGGCAGAAGGCGGTCCCGGATATATTCTGGTCTGATGCCATGAAGGGCTTTATAGGTCATAACCAACACTTTGAATTGTGACCGGAAATTGATCGGCAACCAATGCAGACTGCGTAGTGTTGGTGTAACATGGGCATACCTAGGGAAGCCCATGATTGCTCTCAAAGCTGCATTCTGCACGACCTGAAGTTTCCAAACACTTTTCAAAGGTAGCCCCATGTAGAGAGCACACTTTGCAGTGTGGACAAAGCTAATTAGTACATATCTTCAACCTTCCATAGTTCAAGCTATTCCCCAGTGCCACAATCCCTTCTGGGTTTGGGGTTTATATTAAATTGATTTCCAGTCTTAAATGATAGACTCAGAATCAATACTGAAGGAGCAAACACCTACTGAGGGACCAGACTATTTGCACTCTCTGGTTTTCTAACGTACCCCGTCTCCCCTCCCACCCCAAACACATTCACTGAAAGTGCTGCTTGTAATAATTTGCTAGAAAAATGAGAAAACCTGTGAGAATTAGAAGGGATGAGTCAGGAGCATTGTTTGATGTACATAGGCAATTGTTCATTCATCATTGCTTCCTTTCCTCCAGAGGGCAGAGTTACATTGGTTTTCAGAGTGGCAGCCAGACAGTCCCCAGGAGATGACAATCAATGCCAATTCCTCTTAAATGAAAGAAAACTAAATATTTGTTGACTATTTACAGTAGAGAAAGCAGATTGATTTCTCAAAAAAAAAAAAAAAGCCAAGCCAAGCTAGGTGTGTAACATCTGGTCCATTCCTCACACAAATGACTAGTGTTTTTATTTTGATCTGATCTTGATAGAAATCCACTGGTCCGCAAACGTGTAGTTCACTCAGCCTAACAGATTTAGTTCCAGGAAGAAGCAACAACATATTTCTGAACAGAATACATTGGCAGCTTTAAAGCCACATTATCATAGTCAGAACACAGTTTTCACCCATTGTTTCTCAATGGCTTGAAACTATGAAATGAAGCTCTCTGTGCAATTCTTGCCGGATGTAAACTTCTGCACTGTAATTTTCTGGAAGCCAAAAAGACTACAGTATGCACGTACCATATTTTTCAAAGTATAAGACACATCTTTTTCCTCCCTAAAAGAGGCTGATAATTTGGGTGTGTCTTATACTCTGAATGTAGCATTTTCCCCGTAGTCCTAACTAGCTGCTAACGATATTCCCAGCTCTTACCTTGCAGGCTCTTTCATTGTTACTCTTTGCAAAGAATGTTTTCCTAGCCCAAAGTCTTTGCAGGTTTTTTTTCCCCATTGGGCTAACTTGCTCCAAATGTTTCTTTCCAGCCCTAACCAGGTGCAAACGATTTTCCCAACTCTTGCTGGCTTGCAAGCTCTTTCATTGTTACTCTCTGTGAAGAATGTTTTCCAAGCCTAGTTTTTTTTTCATTGGCCAAACTTGCTCCAAATGCTTCTTTCCAGCCCTAACCAGGTGTGAATGATCTTCCCAGCTCTTCCCAGCTTACAAGCTCTTTCATTGTTACTGTCTGCTAAGAATGTTTTCCAAGCCCGAAGTCTTTGCAGGGTTTTTTTCATTGTTCTACTTGTTCTGAATGTTTCTTTCCAGGTCCTAATGATGTTCCCATCTCTTACTGGCTTGCAAGCTCTTTCATTGCTACTTTCTCTGAATAAGGTTTTTTTAAAAAAGCCCTAACCAGGACATGTATGGAAGCAAAAAATACTGAAAATTGGCAAAATCTTGCATGCACGCGTGTCCTCGTGCGAGATTCAGCTTCTGATACAGATGTAGGAAATGAAATCCATATACTCTATATATGAAGGAAATATGGATTCTCTTTTAGTTAATGAAATGTTAATATGGTAGCATAGTCCTAAATTCATGAAAAAAAGAATGACAACAGGTAAATTAAGCCTTTTGTATCTGATCCTTTAGGGCGAAGGGTATCTTAAATTAAGGAATCTCTTTATTTCAGATAAATATGCAAAAGGTGTAAACATGAAGAATAGGCTGCCTGTCTTTGTCGCTACTTAGTTCCTTGGAATGTAAAGATCCATTCTATGTAGAAATACAGAGGTGAATATACATATATAGCATATAGTGAATATAGTATTCCGGTTATTATAGAACTAGACTGCCTGTGTTTCTTATAACTGCATGAATCCCAGCGACCAGTTAGGTCCCACAGAGTGGGTCTTCTTCGGGTCCCGTCAACTAAACAATGCCGCTTGGCGGGACCCAGGGGAAGAGCCTTCTCTGTGGCGGCCCCGGCCCTCTGGAACCAACTCCCCCCAGAGATTAGAATTGCCCCCACCCTCCTTGCCTTTCGTAAGCTACTTAAAACCCACCTCTGCCGTCAGGCATGGGGGAACTGAGATACTCTTCCCCCCTAGGCCTTTATAATTTTATGCATGGTATGTCTGTATGTATGTATGTTTGGTTTTTATATTAATGGGTTTTTAATCATTTTTACTATTGGATTATTTTGTATACTGTTTTATTATTGTTGTTAGCCGCCCCGAGTCTCCGGAGAGGGGCGGCATACAAATCCAATAAATTAAATCAAATCAATCAAATCAAATCAAATTACTTTTATTAATGAATGCAAGGAGTTGCAATTCAGAAAGATAAAGAAAAGGATTCTCTAAAGGGTCAATAAGGCAGTGTTGCTGTCACTGTTATCGTTCATAGTACAAATGAAGTAGTATTTATTGAATTATTTTCATATAATAAATGTTGGAGAGCAGATGAGCAATCTGAAAGTTCATGAAGGGATTGATGAGCTGAAGATTTTGGGGAATCCTGGTCACAGATTCGTTCCACTGGCAAATGTTTTGTTTGGCATGTTTATTTTTTATTTTCAATGATGTTGAAAAAGAGAGACATTCTCAAAATGTTAATGATTTAAGTGTTAAACAAACACATCAGTTCCCTTATCAATATGCCGATGATACCCAGTTGTACATCTCCACCCCATGTCCAGTCAACGAAGCAGTGGAAGTGATGTGCCGGTGCCTGGAGGCTGTTGGGGCCTGGATGGGTGTCAACAAACTCAAACTCAACCCAGACAAGACGGAGTGGCTGTGGGTCTTGCCTCCCAAGGACAATTCTATCTGTCCGTCCATTACCCTGGGGGGGGAATTATTGACCCCCTCAGAGAGGGTCCGCAACTTGGGCGTCCTCCTCGATCCACAGCTCACATTAGAAAAACACCTTTCAGCTGTGGCGAGGGGGGCGTTTGCCCAGGTTCGCCTGGTGCGCCAGTTGCGGCCCTATTTGGACCGGGAGTCATTGCTCACAGTCACTCATGCCCTCATCACCTCGAGGCTCGACTACTGTAACGCTCTCTACATGGGGCTACCTTTGAAAAGTGTTCGGAAACTTCAGATCGTGCAGAATGCAGCTGCGAGAGCAATTATGGGCTTCTCCAAGTATGCCCATATCACTCCAACACTCCGCAGTCTGCATTGGCTGCCGATCAGTTTCCGGTCACAATTCAAAGTGTTGGTTATGACCTATAAAGCCCTTCATGGCACCGGACCAGAATATCTTCGGGACCGCCTCCTGCCGCACGAATCCCAGCGACCGGTTAGGTCCCACAGAGTTGGCCTTCTCCGGGTCCCGTCGACTAAACAATGTCGTCTGGCGGGACCCAGGGGAAGAGCCTTCTCTGTGGGGGCCCCGACCCTCTGGAACCAGCTCCCCCCTGAGATTAGGATTGCCCCCACCCTCCCTGCCTTTCGTAAACTTCTTAAGACCCACCTTTGCCGTCAGGCATGGGGGAACTAAAACACCTCCCCCTTGCCCATGTTGTTTTGTTGATTGATTGACTGTGTGCCTGTTTTTTATATACTGTTTTTTATGAGATTATAAATTATTAATTTCAATTGGAACTGGATGGGTGGGCATTGGATTTGGTATTGTGTACTGTACTGTTTTTTATTATTGTTGTGAGCCGCCCCGAGTTTGTGGAGAGGGGCGGCATATAAATCCAATAAACCTAAACCTAACCTAAACCTAAACCTTATCCAGTCATTTTTATACTCGTCTTTAGCACAAACAATGCAATTAAAGTATAACAGGGAAATGTTTTGAAAATGCTGGATTTCAGAAGTATGTCACCCGCAGATTATATATATTTTCATTCAGCTTGACAAAGGTATCTATATTATCTCCTTGCTGTTGCTGCTATATTTCATCCAACTGCGCAATGAAAAATCAGCCGACACATTGATGAAGGATTAGGAAACAAGGTTATGCACTAAAAATTATGTTTGACAAAACAGAACGCTTTCAGGATGTGTCTTTCTTTTCTTTTCCTTCACAGATATGCAGACTGAAAGGGGCTGTTGAACCACCCTCTGGCCTAAAATAAAACTTGCTGATAGATAAAACCCTTCAAGCATGAAACATTTACAACCAAATCTTCCAATATAGAAAAAAGACAAATTCACCTCCCGTAATAAATGCTGGGTTTTCATGCATATCTGTGTCAGAGCTGTTCCAATGGCAAAATAACTTTCAGAATATTTTATAGCACGCCATTGCTATAAAATAGCTACACCTGTCATTTTGATAGACAAAAATCAGAATTGTACTAATATTCAAAAGGATGATAGCAGTATATAATCTTGTCAAGCTGAGCAGATCTGACTTTGCAAGCTTGATATTGCAAGCTAAAGAGAAAAACTCCAAAGGAAAGCTCACTCAATTATTTCAATGACAATAAAGTAGCTTTGTCCAATGTCCCTATATCTAGGTGTAATGATATAGAACCAAATTATCAATATTTATTTGCCATGATCCAAAATAGAAATATGTATGACAAAAAAAATTACCTATTGTTATTTTTTGGGAAATAGCAATATTTTGCTACATAGAGTGCAAATTGCAATGCATAATGAAATGTCCCAGCTAACAAATCTCTGTGGTGTCAGGAAGAAGGCATTCGACTCAACTTCCTTAATCAGTTTATATTTGAAAAATCCCAAGTGTCATTTCCAACGGTGGGCTCGTAAGTTCTTGCAGGACCAGTGTGATTTTGCTGCTGCACCTATGGAGGTAGCAAAATTGTGCCCATGTTTCAGTGAGGTTTTACCTGCAGCTCCATGCGCGATTTTGCTACCTCCACAGGTGCAGCAGCAAAATCGCGCTGGTCCCGCAAGAACTTACGAGCCGTAGTGGCGAGCGCAATTTAGTGTTCGGGCTTGCAGCCCATTGCTGGCCACCAATAAAAATTGATAGATTTATAAAAAGCATAGTTCATGGGTTTGTGTATATTTAAGCTCTTAAAGCTGTTCAGTAAATCATTTTTTTAAAGACTTCACCCTAAAACATACTGTCTTAGCAAGAAAACTAAAGCAACTGAAGTATATTTCTCACTTACCATATTTTTTGAAGTCTAACATGCACTGGAGTATAAGATGCAGCTTAGTTTTGAGGAAGGAAGAAAAGAGGGGGAAAAAAAATCTGCCTCTGTCTACCAGCGTCCTTAACCTGGTCAACTTTAGCACATTAGTTGCTGGTTGTGCATGTGTGCATGTGTGCATGTGTGCATGTGTGCATGCACTTCACTTGCAGGATCATCATTGGGGGTTGCTAAGCAGCTTCAAAAGCACTGCTGATTGTCAGAGGGAGCTCCAGTGAGTAAAACAGTTGAAGTACAGAAGCGGTAAAACAAGGCACTAGCTGTTCTGGGTTGCCATTTTGAGCTTCGCGCCTCGCATTTTCAGCCTTCAAAAGCTCCATTTGAGAGATGTTCAAAGCTGTGGGGATGGCCAAAGCACATGGCTGCCAATCACTGCCTGAAAATGTGATATGACAGAGGCCAAAAGCGTGATGCGCAGAGGTGGCGATTGGCAGCAATATGGTTTAGCAATCCCCGCAGTCTTGAATAGCTCTCAAACGGAGTGTTTGGAGGCTGGAAACACAAGCTATTGTTTGTGGCAATCCCTGCAGCCAGGAAGAGGACACACAGAGGCTGAAGGTTGGGGGCTGGCAGGTGGGTGGGGTTACATTTGGATATAATTTTCAGCACTCAAATTTTCAGCCTCTTTTAGGAGAGGGGAAGTGCATCTTATAATCCAAAAAATATGGTACTTACTAAGGTTTCAGTTTGCAGAATGAAATTTAGAATTTAACCATTTTTAGTAAATCCAGATGTAGAAGCCTCTTCTTATTAATATTTATTTATATTCCACCTTTATTATGTTTCTGAATAACTCAGTGAATGAACATACACAATATTCCTTTTTTCTTTTGTTTTCCCCACAACAATAGTGATTTTGTCAATGCTGATGGTGTTCAAATGGTACTTTAGATGTTTTGAAATTGCACCCAAGGTGCCTATCGCTGCTGGTACTATCTTTGCTTCCTTTTACCATAATTCTTCTACCTCTATTTGCAAGTCTATGTATTTTGTGATTTTCCTAAGTTCTTTCCCTTCTACTCTATTTTTTTCAGGTACTACAAATTCCACTTTGTCTTTCTTATCAACAATTGTTTTTATGATGATATAGATTTAATAAAACCACCATTCCAATGGACTCTGGTAAGCACAGATTCTGCAAACATTACATCCCCCCCATTCCCACTAGAAGACAAAACTCAACTTTTCCAATCATCTTTCCATATTAGTTTTCATTGGCTTTGGAAGAACAATTTAATCCAACATCTATGTATTGTTTATATCATCATTATGCTTCACATAATTTAACAATGGCTTAGCCTAGTGCAGGACCAAAAATGTGAACATGTGTTCATGCACACGTGTGAGCCCACTGTGTTTGTGCGTGCCTTCAAGCACATGGGAATTTCATGTGCGCTTCTTCCAGCATACCTTTTTCGGGCAGTTGCGGTGAGTACAGAGTGGGCAAGGCATAGAAATCAGCTGGGCTGCGTTGGCAGGGTGAGTGGGTGAACCAGAGAGTGAAATATATACATATTTCACTGGGGATAGGACTGGGGAAGGTGGGGTGGTGGTGGTGGAGGCGGGCCCAGACAGTGGTTGGATTGTATGGATGGTATGGATGAACTGGTCCAAATCAGCAGCAGCCAACCTCTGATCTTTCTCCAAGTAGCTGCAGATAATGAAGCAACATTATATAAACTATGACAGAAGCATTAGAATTAGATACAGTGATTTGTTCCAGGTCAGGTTCGATTACTGCAATGCTCTCTATATGGGGCTACCTCTGAAAAGTGTTCGGAAACTTCAGATCGTGCAGAACGCAGCCGCGAGAGACATCATGGAGCTTCCAAGATTCGCCCATGTTTCTTCAACACTCCGTGGCTTGCATTGGCTGTTGATCAGTTTCTGGTCACAATTCAAAGTGTTGGTCATGACCTTTAAAGCCCTACATGGCATTGGATCAGATTACCTCCAGAACTGCCTGCTACTGCACGAATTCCAGCGACCGATAAGGTCCCACAGAGTTGGCCTTCTCCGGGTCCCGTCGACTAAACAATGTTGTTTGTCGGGCCCCAGGGGAAGAGCCTTCTCTGTGGTGGCCCCGGCCCTCTGGAAACAACTCCCCCTGAAGATCAGAACTGCCCCCACCCTCCCTGTCTTTCGTAAACTACTCAAGACTCATTTATACCGCCAGGCATGGGGGAGTTGAGATAGCCCTTCCCCCTAGGCCATTACAAGTTATGCATGGTATGTTTGTGTGTATGTTTGGCTTTATAATAGGGGGTTTTAGCTGTTTTTATTATTGGATTGTACATGTTGTTTTTATTGTTGTTGTTAGCCGCCCCGAGTCTACGGAGAGGGGCGGCATACAAATCCAATAAATTATTATTATTATTATTATTATTATTATTATTATTATTATTATTACTATTTAAAATCAAACCCAATGTTACGCGAGGACAGTGACAGAAACCAGCATAGGGTGAACCAGACTTAAATCAATTGATGCTAAGGACTTAAGTTTTGCAATTGAATTGTAACCATAGGTGCTTAAGGGATTTCCATTCAAGCAGAGACCATGACAAGGCTAAGTCAGTAACATGTAAAGAGTAATCTTTATGATACAGATTTCATGATAAATGTTGGCTGTATCATGCAGTCTTGATTCCTCTGACAAGATATTGTTAGACCCATTGATCCATGACAGAAAGAAAAATAGCTGCAAATGGTATTCCACAAGCATCTTTGTATAATAGGTTACATGACTTTATTATAAATACGTGACATAGGACACCTCCTGCATAGAACCTTTTTGCGTAGAACCTGCACAAACATTTTGCATAAATGTTCACACAAATGAGTTAACATTTTATGTTTTTAAATTGAAGCTCTAATACAAGGGATTAATAGCAGAGAAATCCATTCATAAGTAGTAATATGTAATATGTAGATCACTGGGATTTTGTTTAATTGTTAAAGGTTCCCTACATTTATCAGACCAATTTCTGCTCTAAGGAGAAAGAGACTGACAAAGATAAGAATGAGCATCTCTGGGAATGTATCGCACTATCAAATGACACTTAGATATTGTGTAGATTTTGCAGCTCCATTTTATCAAATAATTTGCTAGAAATCTTCAACCAGAACAAGCTTTGGGATTCCCTTACTAATACATCAAACATAGAGAAATGCCTTGGTGTATCATGTTCAAACATAATCAACAGCAAGTGGGTGATGGTGGAAGTAAGGTATAATAAAAAAAATCACATTAAACTCAGGAACACCACTATAAAGCACAAGGAATAGACTATGTTACACAGAACAAAACACCACACAAACTGAATTAGGAATGTGATGCTGAGTTTTCCAGCAAGGGTCCTAACATGGTTATTTATTTATTTACTTACTTACTTACTTACTTACTTATTTATTTATTTATTTATTTATTTGTTTGTTTGTTTGTTTGTTTGTTTGTTTGTTTGTCTGTCTGTCTGTCTGTCTGTCTGTCTGTCTGTCTGTCTGTCTGTCTGTCTGTCTATCTATCTATCTATCTATCTATCTATCTATCTATCTATCTATCTATCTATCTATCTATCTATCTATCTATTTACTTAGTTAGTTAGTTAGTTAGTTAGTTAGTTAGTTAGTTAGTTAGTTAGTTAGTTAGTTAGTTAGTTAGTGAGTGAGTGAGTGTTCTGTCTGGGTCCCCCCGGACGCCAACACCAACCAAAAAGAGTAGCCAGACACACTGGTAAAAAGCAAAGGCAGGTTATATAATTCAAAGCAAACACAGGTAACAAAAACTGTTCTTACAGACAGGAACACTATGAAGCTTCACAGAGGTTTCCCGAAGGCCAGGCAATAAAACAGGATTCTTGCTGGCAAAAACAACGCTGGAGATAATAAAACCCACGCCTCCCCCAAGTCTTCCAGACTTCTAGGCCACAAGCCAAGATCAGAGACGCCGAGAATCGAAGCAAGGTCACAGGACTCTTAGTTGATAACTCTCCACAAGACTGTAAGGGCGGGCCTGCCTTTTCAACCCTGCTGAGGAGAACCACACCCAAACCCAGCTGTTGCCAATTCAGGGATGGAAATACCTTTCTAATTGGCCCCATCTTTGAGCTGCACGTCGCTGCCTCATGTCTATTATAGCCTGTGCGTCTTCATCCAATGACTCCAGGCTACTAGCTGGGGAGAGCCCCCCCCGGGGGTCTCAGGCTGCTCTCCCTCCTCCTCTTCCTGACGTTCCTCTCCCCCGTCTGCCTGGTCCTCCCCCTCCTGTTCACTGTCCTCCTCCTCTGGGCATGGATCCGGCAGAGATCCAGCCGGTCCCTGAGGAGCCTCAGGCTGAATCACAACAGTTAGTTAGTTAGTTATGTAGTTATTTATTTATTTATTCCAATACAAATTGAAAGTTAAAGAGAATAAGTTCGCGGAGAGGGGCGGCATACAAATCTAAATAATAAATAAATAATAAATAAATAAATAAAAACATGTAGTAGTAAATATCAAGGAAAGGATAGAAGAAAAGATATGAGAATAGAATATGTCAATGAAGAGTAGAGGAAAGGATATATGAATGGGAGAAAAGATATATAGAATATAGGAGAGACAATTCGACAGGGGACGAAAGGCACACTAGTGCACTTATGCTCGCCCCATACTGACCTCTAAGGAACCTGGTGAGGTCAATCGTGGATAGCCTAAGGGAAAAATGTTGGGGGTTGACACCACGGAGTCCGGTAATGAGTTTCATGCTTTGACAACTCGGTTGCTAAAGTCATATTTTTTACAGTCAAGTTTGGAGTGGTTGATATTAAGTTTGAACCTGCTGCGTGCTCTTGTGTTTATATTGCTTTCAGGACCAATAAGTATTTGCACACATTTAGACTTATTCCCTTGTTTTAGATTCCAAATCACGTCTTTCACCTTCCTGCCCTTCTTGTAGCAAAGCATTTTCAAGCCTTCCCTGAGGAGACCAACACACCCATAGCACTGCATTCAATTGAAATGGAAAATAGGAGAAGGCATATAAACGTTGCCTATTGGGCTAAGAAAAATCTCAGCCTTGTAAAAAAAAATATCCAAGGGAAGTATTTAAA
The DNA here is from genome assembly GCF_031021105.1 of Erythrolamprus reginae. Classification (NCBI taxonomy): domain Eukaryota; kingdom Metazoa; phylum Chordata; class Lepidosauria; order Squamata; family Dipsadidae; genus Erythrolamprus; species Erythrolamprus reginae. The sequence goes on from NC_091951.1 coordinate 276,874,966, forward strand.
ATGTGCATAGTGCATAAAATTGCCTCACATTATGGGGAATACATGCCTTGTAGCAATTATGTCACTTATCTTTACACTAATTAAGTGTTGATGTGTGAGTACTAAGTTGCAATGATGTTGTTAACTAATGTACATAAATACTCCCTTTAAACTGTAATTGCACTTTACTATAAGTTAAAAGGAAGCACATTCAATTTGAAAGTGTTATAGATCAGCACTAGGAAATAGATAAAGCTTTTCAGATGCCATTGCATCACCCTGACTTTTAAGGAGCAGAAGGTGTCTATTTTACAATCTTGACGAACATGTCCATATGCACAAATGGCGGACCTGATAGGCAGGAAATAATTACTAATTCTAGCAAAAGAAGGTGAATAAACCCGACCAAGGGGCTATAATGTCATCCAATCTTTACACATGTGTACTGGCACACACATTATGTAGTTGTGTCAAAAGGACAGAGATGATCTATAGAAAACGTGTTTGCTATTTACTCAGCTCAAGATTTATGATTGCTCTAAGTTAACACAATTTTATTTTACTTTTTTATTGGAACAAAGCTCCCTGGTTTCTATATTTGCTGAGCTGTGAAAAAGGGAGAATATGAGATATTAGCACAACAGCCCAAGTTATTATAGCACACCTTCTATAGTGGCATTGAGTGTTTCATGAAAAGTATGTTGTAAACAGCAACATTTTTAGACTTGCTCTGGCTGTTGATCAAAAGGTGGTTCTAATACAGAAATGGGACATTTTTTACAGCCAAGATGGAATATTGATGAACACTTAGGTGGGAAATCTTCCTTGTTCTATGTCTAATGTACTTTTTAGAATTGATTATATTAGCTTACAACAGAGTTAGGATAGCAGGTCAACAGCTATGTGATGGGAGGCAAATGGGGGATTAGGTGGGCCTATCATTTTTAAGGATGCTTTACTCACCATTTCTCACCCCAACCAGGCTGCCAAAATTCAGCTAGTTTGTCACTGAATTGCAGCAGATCAAACTACAGCTGCTCTGGACCCTAAATCAGAAATCTGCTTTTGGGAGCTTCCTCTCATCCCCTAAATGAAGAGTGGACAATCTTGTTAACTTTAATGAAATTCTGGCTGGGGAATTCTGGTAGATGAAGTCCAGAAATCTTAAAGTTTCCAAGGTTGGACACGCTGTGAAAAATCTTAATTTTCATTGCTGCTCTCTATCCATTAGAGTTGTTCAAATTAAAGTTGAACTTTCACTTGTCTATATCTCTTCCAGTTTGAAAGTTGAAGTTTCTCCTCCTCCTCTGAAATGATTTAGTAGTAGGAGCTATGAACACCGGTTGTACTTCATTTAAGTGGTTATTTTCTCCTCAAGCCTCTTGCCACAGTGACTGTGACCCCAGATAACTGTCCAGAAGGGACTGCACTAAAAGTCAGTTCCCTATATAGAGTATTTCTTCAAGAAAATGCTCTCATCACTATTTGCATCAAAACCATGCCATTCTCTGGCACAATGCCCCATGACAATAAAACCTGTAATTTACCTCTGTTGAAACCTGTTGGCAATAGTTACAATATTCATTTTGCCTCTCTGTTTTCAGTCCTCTGTTTGACATGTCTCATTTCTCTTCCAAGCTAGGGTGTATATTAACGTTTTGCTTTCAGCCTGTCACGTTAGATTAAAACAAAATGACAGCGACAACACTTTTGCCTCAGATGGTTAAAGCTGCTCCCTGTATTGTGTCTGCCGACTTTGTAGAAATTCCGTTTCATTTCCCTCTCCTTCCTTCTTATTATCAATTCCCTTAGAAAATACTGCATGATTCAGCTCTAAATAAATATCAAATATCTTGCAAATGTTCTTCATGAATAAAGTGCTATAAAATTATTTTCAACCATTCAGTCAAAAATTTCAGTAAACAACCATGTAGTCATTACTCAATAAAGATATTGGTCTATAATTTCATGTTAAGGTCAAATTATGGTTTTCTTTAGGTATTAATACTAGAATAGAATAGAATAGAATAGAATAGAATAGAATTTTTATTGGCCAAGTGTGATTGGACACACAAGGAATTTGTCTTGGTGCATATGCTCTCAACGTACATAAAATAAAATATACATTTGTCAAGAATCATGTGATACAACACTTAATGATTGTCATAGGGGTCAAATAAGCAATGAAGAAGCAATATTAATAAAAATCTTCGGATATAAGCAACAAGTTACAGTCATACAGTCAACATGGGAGGAAAAGGGTGATAGGAATGATGAGAAAAACTAGTAGAATAGAAGTGCAGATTTAGTAGAAAGTCTGACAGTTTTGAGGGAATTATTTGTTTAGTAGAGTGATGGCGTTCGGGAAAAAACTGTTCTTGTGTCTAGTTGTCTTGGTGTGCAGTACTCTGTAGCGACGTTTTGAGGGTAGGAGTTGAAACAATTTGTGTCCAGGATGTGAGGGGTCAGTAAATATTTTACCCGCCCTCTTTTTGACTCGTGCAGTATACAGGTCCTCAATGGAAGGCAGATTGGCAGCAATTGTTTTTTCTGCAATTCTGATTATCCTCTGAAGTCTGTGTCGGTCCTGTTGGGTTGCAGCACCAAACCAGACAGTTATAGAGGTGCAGATGACAGACTCAATGATTCCTCTGTAGAACTGAATCAGCAGCTCCTTGGGCAGTTTGAGCTTCCTGAGCTGGCGCAGAAAGAACATTCTTTGTTGTGCTTTTTTGATGATGTTTTTGATGTTAGGTGACCATTTTAGGTCTTGAGATATGATAGAACCTAGAAATTTGAAGGTCTCTACTGTTGATACTGTGTTGTCTAGTATTGTGAGAGGTGGAAGGGTGGAAGGGTTTCTCTTAAAGTCTACCACCATTTCTACAGTTTTGAGTGTGTTCAGTTCTAGATTGTTCTGGTCACACCACAAGGATAGTTGTTCAACTTCCCGTCTGTATGCAGATTCATCATTGTCTCGAATGAGTCCGATCACTGTTGTATCATCTGCAAACTTCAGTAGTTTAACAGATGGATCGTATGAGATGCAGTCATTAGTGTATAGAGAGAAGAGAAGTGGTGAGAGTACACAGCCTTGGGGGGCACCTGTGCTAATTGTACATATATCTGATGTGATTTTTCCTAGCTTCACCTGCTGCTTCCTGTCTGTTAGGAAGCTTGTGATCCACTTACAAGTGTGTTCAGGTACCGCTAGCTGATTTAGTTTGGTTAAGAGAATGTCCGGTACAATGGTATTGAATGCTGAACTGAAGTCCACAAAGAGGACCCTGGCGTAGGTCATTGGAGATTCAAGATGTTGAAGGATGTAGTGTAGAGCCATATTAACAGCATCATCTGTAGATCTATTTGCTCGGTATGCAAATTGCAGGGGGTCTAACAGTGGATCCGTGATGGCTCTCAAATGGAACATCACTAGCCTTTCAAAGGTTTTCATAACTACAGATGTTAGAGCAACTGGTCTGTAGTTATTCAGTTCCTTGATGGAGGGCTTCTTTGGCACTGGGATGATAGTCGAGCGTTTGAAGCAGGAAGGAACATAGCACAACTCTAGTGATTTGTTGAAGATTTGGGTGAAGATGGGGGCCAATTGGTCAGCACAGACTTTTAAGCAAGAAGGAGTTATCTTGTCTGGGCCTGGTGCTTTTCCAGGCTTCTGTCTGAGAAATAGATCTTTCACTTCCTTTTCTGTGATCACTAGGGGTTGTAAACACAATGGGATGGGTTCAGTTGTAGAAGATTTAGCTGTTGTTGGTGTGTCTGGGATGGAGGTTGTGCACATAAGTGGTTGAGGTTTCTTTTCAAACCTGCAGTAGAACACATTCAGGTCATCTGCCAATTGCTGATCTCCTTCAGCTTGGGAAGGTGGTTTGGTGTAACAGGTGATGTTTTTGAGAGTTTTCCACATGTTTGCTGGTTCATCTGTTGAGAATTGATTCTTTAGCTTTTCAGAGTAGTTCCTTTTTGCTGCTCTGATCTCCCTTGTTAATATATTTCTGGCCTGATTGTACAGCATTCTATCACCTTTTCTGTAGGCTTCCTCTTTGGAATGACGTAACTGCTTGAGTTTGGCTGTGAACCAAGGTTTATTGTTACTGTATATTTTCAAGTTCCTGGTTGGTACACATAGGTCTTCACAGAAGCTGACATATGATGTTACAATATCTGTGAGTTCATCTAGATCTGCAGAGGTGTCTTTAAAAATATTCCAGTCTGTGCAGTCAAAGCAAGCCTGTAGCTTTAACTTTGCTTCCTCAGTCCAAGTCCTCACTGATTTAATTATTGGTTTTGTGGCTTTAAATCTTTGTTTGTAAGCAGGTACAAGGTGAATCATGCAATGATCAGAATGGCCCACAGCTGCTCTTGGTAAAGCCCTATATGCATTTTTTACAGCTGTATAACAATGGTCTAAGATATTATTGCCTCTGGTGGGACAATTTACATGTTGAAAGTATTTTGGTAGCTCATCTCTTAAGTTTGCCTTGTTAAAATCTCCCAAAATAATGGCCAGTGAATCAGGGTATTTGGCTTCAGCCTCCATAATCTGATCAGCTAGGGTTTTTAGTGCCTTTTGTACAGAGGGATGTAAATTGTAGAAATTAAGAAGGAATGAATCTCACGAGGAGAATAAAAGGGTTTGCAATTAATAATTAAAGACTCCAAGTTTTCATCACAGAACTTTTGTATAATGGTGATGTCTTGAGACCAGCTGTTGTTGATATATATACATAAGCCTCCTCCCCTTTTTTTTCCTGATAATTCTGCATTCCGATCACCTCGAAAAATTTGAAAGCCCGGTAAATGCATACTGTTATCATCAATTTCCTCGTTTAGCCAGGTTTCAGTAAAGCATAGGGCAGATGCGTCGTGAAAATCAGAATAGCATCTATTTAAGAGCAGTATTTCATCCATCTTGTTGGCAAGTGAACGTAAATTAGTAAGAAAGATAGAAGGGAATGGTTGTTTTTTAATTCCCTTGTTCCTTAGTCTATTTAAAATTCCCGCCCTTTTACCTCTTCGTCTCTGCCGGCTGCGTATGTTTTTGGTGATCCATGGTTGCCGGGAAATGGCTTCCTCCTGTGCTAAAATCTCCTCCGCGTTTGTAAAGACAGGTGGGGTTGAAGTTGCAGATAGCTGCTCCTTAAAGAAATGTTCTTTAATTCTTAGCAGATGGTCTCTTGAGTAGGAAATCCGTTGAGAATTGCAGGGAATAGTAGAAAATGAAAAAACTGTTTGAGAGCATTTCACCGAGGCAGCCTTTGTCGGCGCCATCTTGGAAATACTAGATTAACTTCTTTCCAGCTATCAAAAACCTTTCCATCCTGTAAAATTAAATTACTTGTAAAGATTGTAAAAGCTCATCCTTAAAAATATTTATAAGGAAAAGACGCTGACCTATTTGGACCAGGTACAGTGGTGGGTTCCTACCGGTAGGGTATGGTTCTACAAATCGGTAGCAGTGGTGGCAGGAGGCTCCGCCCATCCATCCCGGATGCTTCTGCGCATGTGCAGAAGCATTACAAATCTATGAGAGTGCATGCATGAACTGATAGTGATAGGATTTAAAATCCATCATTGTCCAGATACTTTTCCTGCTTTAACATTTTTAATAGTTTGATACACTTCCTTTATTCTATTGATCCATTCAAAAGTTGTCTCTGATTTTCTGTGATCTTCAGTAAACTTTGTTTATGCAAATATTCATCAACTTTTTTCAAGAACATTTCTTGACCTTTACATAAAATAAAGTAATATGGATGAAATATTTTTCATATACTGTATTTGGATTGTATGCTATTAAAATATTTTCTTTTTGTAACTTTAATATCACTTTTCTTCTCATAATGTATTTCCCAAATATTTACTTGCAAATTCAAAAAAAATTTGTTTGCATAATTTATATTTATTTCCATCTTTCTCACAATTAACATAGATGGAAGCTTATGGTTGTCCTTTCTGGAGATATTTGAAAATTCTTCCTTTTTAAAAAATCTTATCTGAAATAATTTTTCTTGCCTTTTAAAATTTTTGTTAAAGATTTGTTCTTGCCTTTAAAATTTTTTACATTGTAAAAAAAAAAAAAGCATACCAAAGCATTACAGTGGTACCTCTACTTAAGAACGCCTCTACTTAAGAACTTTTCTAGATAAGAACTGGGTGTTCAAGATTTTTTGCCTCTTCTTAAGAACCATTTTCTATTTAAGAACCCAAGCCTGGAAAAATTTCCCAAGAAATTTGAGAGCGGCATGAAGGCCCAGCCAGTTTCCTGCCATTCCCCCTTCAATCTCAGCCATCTCTGGGCTGCCAGAGGAACCTCTGCCAGAGCTCAGATAAAAGAAATGCTCCCTTCACTCTGAGCAGCCCAGAGTGAACGGAGCATTTTCCTTTCTCTGGGCGCTGCCTCAGAGTCCCCCTTTTTTTTTAAGCCTTAAAGATTTGGATTTTTTTGATTCCCCACACCTCACCTTCTTCCTTCAGCAGCGACTGTCCTCCTCCTCTTCTTCCTCCTCCTCCCACCCAAATTCCGACCTTTTATTTCTTTCCTAATGGATTTGCACACATTATTTGCTTTTACATTGATTCCTATGGGAAAAATGGCTTCTACTTAAGAATGTTTCTACTTAAGAACCTGGCCACGGAATGAATTAAGTTCTTAAGTAGAGGTACCCATTGAAGGGCCACTAAAATTTTTACTACCGCACTGTGGGCATAGCTTTTGCAAGACACCTTGCATTTTCTTTCAACATCTTTCAGTGCAAATTGGGTGCTCTGGGGTAGAGCTCCATTTTTGCTACCCCACTGCATTTCCCCCGTCCGGGTAGCAGCCCACCCCTGAGTACACCCATTTCCTCTAGTGTGGGCTTGTTCTCCTCCCCCTTTTTGGGTTTTCTTTTATTTTTGTTTTGTCTTTGAGGATTTGATGGGACTCGAAGGTTATATCTGATCCCAGTTTTTTCCAAGCTATTTGAAAAAGGATGGTGGCATTTTCTTGGGACTAAAACCCGCAGAACAAGAAGTGAACATTATGCTTTTGCTTTTTAAAAAAATGTGTCTTCCAGAAGTCCTGAGTTTTTCTAAACATTTTCTATCATCATCATCATCATCATCATCATCATCATCATCATCATCATCACATTCATGATGAAAAATCATCAAGATTCCTTGGTGTTGTGGTTGGCTTCAGGCCAGCTCCTGTGGCTGCTACACTCATCAGGAATTAAATCACAGAATTCCACACTTTAGGGCACCTCTTTATCTGTACTCCAAAAGAAGGGAGAAAAGATGCGGAGGGAGAGAGAGAGCGAGAGTGGAGGGAGGGAGGCAGAGGGAGGGAGGGAGGAAAGCAGAAAGCTACGTTCCTTCTCCTAAACCAATCAGCTTGCATTGGAAGCTAGCTGATTGGTTGGTGCTTAAGTGCTCCAGGTGACAAAAAAAACAACCCAGGAGAAACCGTCCTTCTGCCGCACGAATCCCAGCGACTAGTTAGGTCCCACAGAGTTGGTCTTCTCCGGGTCCCGTCGACTAAACAATGTTGTCTGGTGGGACCCAGGGGAAGAGCCTTCTCTGTGGCGGCCCCGACCCTCTGGAACCAGCTCCCCCCAGAGATCAGAATTGCCCCCACCCTCCTTGCCTTTCGTAAGCTCCTTAAAACCCACCTCTGTCGTCAGGCATGGGGGAATTGAGATATTCCTTTCCCCCCCAGGTCTATACACTTTATGCATGTTATGTTTGTGTATATGTTTGGCTTTTAATAAGGATTTTTAGCTATTTTAAATATTTTAAATACTAGATTTTATTATACGCTGTTTTATTATTGTTGTTAGCCGCCCCGAGTCTACGGGGAGAGGCGGCATACAAATCAAACAAACAAACAAACAAACAAATACATAAATACATAAATAAATGGACTGTGTCAGACCATGTGGGACGGAGAGACTGTGACCCATTGCCCAGGACAAATCGGTGGGGGGGTGTCAGCTGAGGACAACAGTCAGCGGAGATTCGCCCAAGGGAGGAATGCCTATGGAGAAGGAGGGGCAGCCAAGGATATGAGACGAACAGTCCTGGAGCCTGTTCTGAAGACACTTTTTGGAAGTAAATCTTAAACATTGCAAAAGCTTGTTAGTAAATTAACAGTAGATTCTATTATAATTTTAAAGGGGAAGGATTACCCTGCCTTATTTTTTAAAATAAAATATTACATTTATTTTAATATTTTGGTACTATATTCCACTAGTCACTAGACTGTTGATATTCTAAAAATCAGACTGATATGCAATATTCTAACTTTAACAAGGATCACAAAACAAATAAGAAATGCTTTTCATACTTGTGACATAAAAGCTATTTGTAATACTATTTCTTACTAAAAGGGGGAGGACAAGCATTGAGCTTTAAATTGTTCTAATCATGGGAAAAATTGAATATTAAAAAAAGCCATTAGCATAAGTAAATTACTAACTCAGCACTCCAATTATTTCTTAAAAATGATTTTAAAGGCAATATAAGAAGTTGAACCAATCATTTTGACATCAGTAGTGTAAGTTTCAGATTTTAAGGATCAAATGCTGCTACTTTTAAGAAGCACAGCTTGAGGCAAGACAATTTGTGTTGACATCAGGCCTATTCTAATGAGGAATAAGAAATATGTACATTTTTAAACATATACAAGCACAAGAGTATGGATACTTTATTTTTTGTAGTGAAAGTCACTGCGGATGTATGCACGTTTTATGCTAAGTCTTTGATAAAAATACGGTATAGTGATTTGATTAAGATACTTTCATGCAGGGGTGGGTTCAGGGGTGGGCTGCTGCCCAGATGGGGGGAACGCAGTGGGGTAGCAAAAATGGAGTTCCACCCCAATTTGCACTGAAAGGTGTCGAAAGAAAATGCAGGCCGTCCTGCATAAGCCACGCCCACAGTGTGGTAGTAAAAATTTTGGTAGCCCTTCACTGGATGGGTTCCTCCCATTTCGGACCAGATCACCTGGTAGTGACCTGGTGGTGATGTCACGATGGCATCACGGATCCGGTTCAGTCAGTGCCAGTTCATAGGCACTACCATCTTTTGGGGGGAATTTTTTCTGAATTTTTTTACTGTTTGGAAGTTTTTTTCTCTGCTGTTGCTGCTTGAAAAAGGGCTATCCTGCCCACCCCCAGGTTTATACTTACCTTTATTCATTCACTTGAAGCATAGCTGATCAGCTCCTCAGCTGTGTTTCGGGCTGATTTTAGCTACTGAGCATGCGCAGAAGCAAAATTGCCCAAGTGGACGCATGCATGCACACTTGTTCCACTTGTGCACATGCACAAAACATCACGATGCAAACCAGTGGGCAAAGGTAAGTGGAACCCACCCCTGCTTTCATGGTATAATGTATCCAACATGGATTTCATAGGCAAGAAGTTGTCATACATCCCCCCACCCCACCCCAATACTACTTCAGACATGAGTTCAGAAGAAGAGGAAGAATTTGAGACAGCAGAGGAAAGCATGGAGCGAAATGTTGGTTGGGATCGGGATTTGGAGAGTGCTAAAACTATGGAGCAGCCTCAGCTGGGTCCATCATACAAGGGATAGACTGAGGCTGAGTGAGGTGAGCCACAGCTGCAGCAAGTTAGCCATGACCAGAGCAGCTGTCACTTATTAGCAATGAGGAAGAGGTAGAGTCCACACCGCCTTCTGACCCAAGAACATATAGAGCAAAGAGGAGACAGGCACAACGTTGGTCAGCTAGACTATTCATGAGGAGGCAACATCACCTCTCATGAAGGGCTGCTCTGGTGTTGCCTATTTAATCCCACACTGAGGACATGAGAGTTGCTGGAACAATATGCCCAGTTTGTGCCAGGTATCTTGACCCATTTGAATTGATTTCTTGGACTTTGTGTGTGCCTATTGGACTTGGTTGCCCAGTGATTCTTTCTTTGTTGAGTTTGGAATCTGCACCTGTGCAATAGTGGTGGTTTTCCAAAAACCTTTTCTTTTGTGGGAGGGGGTATTGAAGAAACAACTGTAAAATTCTTGCTGTGCATGCATGATTATTTGGGAAGCGGTTTCAGCACAAAAGTAAAACTAGTAATTATAGATGATTATAGAATAAATTTAGACAGATTAAAAAATATAGATGATTACTACATTACATCTAAAAGGTACAGAGGTGTTGTTGTGATCCATTCACATCCTGTGCAATTAGTAATGGACCCAGAGAACTCAGAGACAATGGAGGTATGGTACAGACATTCTGCGTTCCTGGCATCAGAGACGGACAGCGAAGAGGACGTGGTGTTAGAGGCCTAAGGGCAACCAGGCCTTCTGCACTTCCTGAGATGACTGACTCAGGAGAAAAGGAGAAAAAGCATTTTCTTGATGCTAGGATTCGCAGGGCCTTAGGAGACATGAGTGGTTACTTGGGTGGAGGATTACTTGTGACTAGTACTGCTGGCTACTGGGCCATGCACACAGGCTATTTTAGATGGAGCCATGTGATGCTTCAGTGCAGAGAACAACGTCGTTCATCCTAGACATCTAGTTTCAGTTCATGTATTTGACTTGTGTTTAAAAGAATCACATTCTTGGCTTTCTTGATGAGCTCTGGGCTTTCAGCCAACTCCTGTAAGTCTATGATAAGGAACCTACTACAATATAGTAATTATTTGCTGTATTTATCTATTCCTGGGACTTTGGTCAGCTGCTAAGACTTTATAATCAGTGCAGCAAAGCCTTTGCTATATTTCGCCTTCTTTACGAAGAGACTCAAACTGGATAAGACTTTTGTAAATAGCAAAACCTTTATTAGTTAGTTAGGTGGTATGCATCTGATTTTGGGGGGCTCGGCATTGGGACAGAACATGTGTTTCTGTCATTGAGCAGTTGTGAGGATTTTTGTAGTCCAGATATTAATGTTCTTGATGTATTTGTTCACATTTCGCACAAAAAATGTTCCATTCAAAGGGAATAAACAGCCTTGGTGAGTACATCTGATATACTACAGGTCTTTCAAAATGTTCTGTACCAGATTTGATCTTGTTTCTCAGAGGTGTTAAATAGAGAATGTGTATGTGTATGGGGGGGGAGTTTAAAGGTGGGGGGAAAGAGCACAATTTGTTTCTGTAGCCAAGGTGTGGACTGGAAAGCAGAGGGGATGAATTTAGTACAGTAAAAATCAATGTATCTAAAATTCTTCAGTGGCATCCAAACCTTTTCTGATAAATAGAAAGTGAAGAAAGTGAAGATGGAGGATGAGCTGAACTGGAAACAAAGTCTGTCCGTGTGATTATAAGACCCTGAGAGAGGGCAAATGTTTATTTTGACAGCACCCAGAATTTAGAAATTGGTATCTGCAGAAGTAGTAAGAGAACCCTTTCTCCACCCCTGACAAACCCAAATAAAAAAGGACATTCTCAATAAATCCTTTTAATTTAAGTTTGTTGTATATTGTGAAGGAAGGCTTACTGTATGTTATACAAGCAACAATGGCTGATCAATTAAGAGAAGAAATTGATTTGCTTAAGTTGACTTCAAATGATTAAACTCATGCAAATTAAAGGGAGTCTACCAGTGGATCTATGATGGTTTTCAAGTGGGGCATCACTAGCCCTCCAAAGGTTTTCATAGCTACAGAAGTTAGAGCAACTGGTCTGTAATCATTCAGTTCCCTGATGGAGGGCTTCTTCGACACTGGGATGATAGCAGAGAGTTTGCAGCAGGAAGGAAGAATTTATTTATTTATTTCTTAGTTGGACTTGTATGCCGCCCCTCTCCGAAGACTCGGGGCGGCTCACAACAAGTAAAAACAGTCACAACAATCCAATTAATTAAAATATTTAACGATTTAAGAAAAACCCCATGTAATAGCAAACACACACACAAGCATAACATGTATAAATTAACATGCCCAGGGGAGATGTCTAGTTTCCCCATGCCTGACGGCAAAGGTGAGTCTTAAGGAGTTTTCGGAAGGCAGGAAGAGTAGGGGCAGTTCTAATCTCCGGGGGGAGTTGGTTCCAGAGAGCCGGCGCCACCACAGAGAAGGCTCTTCCCCTGGGACCCGCCAACCGGCATTGTTTAGTTGATGGGACCCGGAGAAGGCCCACTCTGTGGGACCTAATCGATCGCTGGTATTCGTGCGGCAGGAGGCGGTCTCGGAGATATTCTGGTCCGATGCCATGAAGGGCTTTAAAGGTCATAACCAACACTTTGAATTGTGACCGGAAATTGATCGGCAGCCAATGCAGACTGCGGAGTGATGGTGAAACATGGGCGTACCTAGGTAAGCCCATGACTGCTCTCGCAGCTGCATTCTGCACGATCTGAAGTTTCCGAACACTTTTCAAAGGTAGCCCCATTACAGTAGTCGAACCTCAAGGTGATGAGGGCATGAGCGACTGTGAGCAATGAGTCCCGGTCCAGATAGGGCCGCAACTGGTGCACCAGGCGAACCTGGGCACACGCCCCCCTCGCCACAGCTGAGAGATGGTTTTCTAATGTGAGCTGTGGATTGAGGAGGACGCCCAAGTTGCGGACCCTCTCTGAGGGGGTCAATAATTCCCCCCCCAGGGTAATGGACGGACAGATGGAATTGTCCTTGGGAGGCAAAACCCACAGCCACTCCGTCTTATCCGGGTTGAGTTTGAGTCTGTTGACACCCATCCAGGCCCCAACAGCCTCCAGGCACCGGCACATCACTTCCACCGCTGAACTTAGTCAGTTAACAGGAGAAAAGTTAGTCTGTGGCAGCTCCAGCCCTGATTAAAAGTTGATCTATGATTAGAGAAAAGTTGAGAAGTAACAGCTAACCCAAAGAGGCCTCGCAGTCAGTTCTTCCGATCCTACTATCACAAACTATTTAGAGCATTTTGAAGCCAGCTTCCAAATAGCCAAGAAATGTTCTTCTGTGAAAGCTTACCCCCTGCCATTATTAATCATCTAACTGAGAGAGTGTAAAGAGGCTTCTCTAGAACCCTCATTGTTCTTGAAATATAATGGGAAAATTATGACGTAGGACATTACTCATACCCTGTCCCATCCGAAACGGCATACTTTAAAAATGTTGGATGAATTCTCAGAAACTCTACTGAGCTACAGCATGTGCTGGTTGGTTCAAGGAGACCACCTGACCGGGAACTCTGTTTCTTTCTGATTTAGTGAAGTTTTGAGCTGTCTAATTAAATTGACCATTTCTCCTGGCGGTTAATGATGTGCTTTCTCTGTTCTTCGTGTTATGGCACAACATCCCCTCCTGACAACTTTATTCATTTCTGGCAGAGAGAAGCAGCAGGTGCCAGATGGCAAGTGAGTGCTGCTGTGTCACAGTGTGTCTCGTGTCTCACCTTGTGTTGCTGGATTGTTTGGGTGATACAGAAAAGATGATTGCCTCGGTCTGCTCTAATAAGTTTTTGAGCAGGCAAAGTGGGTGAGTGTCATAGCTGGGGAAGAGCAGTTTAAAGCAGAGATCTCCAGCCTTGGCAACTGTTGTGGTTAACTCTGGCCCAGCTCCTGCCCCAAGGACTGTGGATGCGGGGGAGACATCCACATGCTGCAGGCCTGTTTTGCCCCCGGTGGAATCTGATGATGAAGGCTCCTCTGACCAAGTGACAGGGAGAATGAGAGTGTGGCAGACAGCTCAGAAGGAGATCAATTATCTAGCTCCTCCTTGGATTCAGAACAAGAGTTAATGATACAGCCATGCATGCAGAGAGCGATGCATAGGCAACAACAACTGAGAGATTATTATAAAAAAAAATGAGGCCACCCGTGGTTGGGTGGGGCTGTGGTCATTAGTGAGGCTGGTATAAATAGCAGCCTGTGGGTTTGGCCATTGTGGAGGACTATCTGATCGTTGTGTTTCATGACTGCTTTACTGACTTTGACTTTTTGTGTGCTGATTTTTCCCTGCTTTGAAACTAAACCAGAGCAAAGTGTGTTTCACTTTGTGAAAGAAGAAGGACTGTGAATTGCCTCACAGCTGCAAGCTAAGTATCACAGAACTGATAAGGGACTTGTACCAATTACCAGTTTGTTTGGAGACGAGTGCTCTTTGCTATACCAAAAGAGGGCTTGGTTTTAGTGAATTTTCATTATAAAGAAAATTGTTTTGAATTTTCAAACGTGTGTGTGTCTGAAATTTGTACCTGTGAATTTTTGGGAGGATTCTACCAGAGAGCCCGACAGAACAGCAACTTTAAACCTGGCGGACTTTTGAAGTCCTCCAGGCTTAAGGTCGACAGGGTTGGAGGCCCCTGCTTTAAAGGAAATGTAAATCATTACAATGTCTATAAAACAAGCCTGCCAATAGGCTGTTGGATTTGGAAGGGCACGAGCAGCAATGGGTAGGTCTCTGCTTTATAGCAGCTTCCGGTCTGAGCACCGCTATTAAGTGTTCTTTGGGTTTTACTACAATTTGCCTAAGGAACTGTGGTCTCAAGGTTAATTATAGCCGGGGCTTTTTAAAATCCAGAGACCAACCTCTGTGCAAGTTGCCGCTTGCTTCCAGTAGGCTGCCGATCTTGTCAGCATTATGATGAATTAGTAATGGCCACTGGAAGGTGTGCTTTCTATTTATCTTTACTTTTTATTTCCCTCCATTCGGTCGGCAGAATTAGGAGGAGGGTGGGGGAGGGAATGATCAGTTTTCTTACTGAAATTGCACACGAAAGGCAACATGAAAACCAAAGCCTGTGGGTTTTTTTGTTTTTTGTATAACACTGGGGAGGCCCATTAGAAGGGAGCACTGTGTTTCCATGGTATCACAAAGACATAAACAGAAAAGCAAGACTAATGTATTCCGTCGGAGAGTTTTTAAAGTCTAATGCACCATCTAAATGTGTGTGTGTATCTGTGTTTATTTATATACAAAGCACACACACATACACATACACAATATCTTTCCCCTGCCATGCCCACCAAGCCACACCCACCAAGCCATGCCATACCCACAAACCACGCCCACAGAACTGGTAGTAAAATTTTTGGAATCCCACCACTGAGCTGTGCTGAAAAAGACGCATTTGAAATTCTTATTTAGAAAAAGAGGGAAGGGTGGATACACCTGTGTACAATCCAGACTGGCTCGGGGCATCTCTCTCCCGCTCTCTTTTTCTCTCAGACAAAAACAATAAGATAAATAAAAATATAATGAGGAAAATAAAATGTCAAATCTGAAACGCTGAGATCAAAACCCATGAACATATGATAAACCCATCTAATATCCATTCTTCTTACCCCAAGGCCTCAGAGAACAGCTTCTTTGCCTAATACTAGAATCACATGGATACCCAAAGAAGCTGAAAGGATCAGGATGGATGTGAGAAAGTACTACTTTTCACTGCGTATCATTCACATATGGAATTTGTCATTATATTCTGTGAGCTGCCTTGAGTTGCCATGTGCGAATAGTCAGTGATATGCCTTCTGCCACATGAGCTCCAGTGACCGGTCAGGTCCCACAGAGTTGGCCTTCTTCAGGTCCCATCAACTAGACAATGTCACTTGGCAGGGCCCAGGGGAAGAGCCTTCCCTGTGGTGGCCCTGGGCCTCTGGAATCAGCTCCCCCCCAGAGATTTGTACTGCCCCCACCCTCCTTGCCTTCCATAAGAATTTGAAGATGCATCTGTGCTGACAGGCCTGGGGACACTAATCATCAGCCACTGCCTATGAATGAATGTATGTTGAATGGAAAGTATGTTGGTGGACTGGAAAGGACTAAAACTGGGGTTTTAGACTCTTTGTTCTAGTTACTATTGGATTTCAGAATTGTATTGTTTTTCACATGTTGTAAGTCCTCGGAGAGGGGCAGGATAAATATCCTAATAATAATAAAATATTAATATTAATATTATTAATAATAATATAATAATAATAATAATTCAATAAATAAATACATACATAATAAACAAATACATACATATATACATACATATATACATACATACATAAATACATAAGTAAATAAAGTATGTATGCATTCAATTCAATTCAATTCAATTTATTAGATTTGTATCCGAAGACTCGGGGCAGCTCACAACAATAATAAAAACAATATTCCAGTGAAAACAAATCTAATATTAAAAAGCACATAAAACCCTATCATATTTAAAAAAGCAAACAACATATACATATCCAAACATAAATATAAAAAAAAAGCCTGGGGGAAAGGTGTCTCACCTCCCCCATGCCTGGCGGTATAGATGGGTCTTGAGTAATTTACGAAAGACAAGGAGTGTTGGGGCAGTTCTAATCTCCGGGGGGAGTTGATTCCAGAGGGCCGGGGCTGCCACAGAGAAGGTTCTTCCCATGGGGTCCACCAAACGACATTGTTTGGTCGACGGGACCCGGAGAAGGCCAACTCTGTGGGACCTTATCGGTCGCTGGGATTCGTGCGGTAGCAAGCGGTTCCGGAGGTACTCTGGTCCAATGCCATGCAGGGCTTTAAAGGTCATAACCAACACTTTGAATTGTGACCGGAAACTGATCGGCAGCCAATGCAGGCCACGGAGTGTTGCAGAAGCCCCACGATGGCTCTCGCAGCTCTCGTGCGTTCTGCACGATCTGAAGTTTCTGAACACTTTTCAGAGGTAGCCCCATGTAGAGAGCATTGCAGTAATCGAACCTCGAGGTGATGAGGGCATGAGCGACTGTGAGCAGTGACTCCCTGTCCAAATAAGGCCACAACTGGTGCACCAGGCAGACCTGGGCAAACACTCTCCTCACCACAGCCGAAAGATGATGTATTCATGTATGTGTCCAAGAAAGGTACTGCTATGTATTTTCTTTCTCAGTAGAAAATAAACACCTGTGCTTTTTATATTTCAGATGCAAGTCCATCTTCCCTAGCATTCTTTATACAGCCTCATTGAAATGGAATGAATCACATGTTGCCTGATGCTTCCTCTTTTTCTTCTTCTTTTTTTTTAGTTAGGGAAGTTGAAGAGGAGAAAGATGGAAATCAGTCTCGAGGTGATTAGACCAGAGCTGAAATACCTCTTTTTGAAGAGGGGTTTTGCTCAAATGGAATTGGAATCAGATCAGATTGGGCTCAGGTTTAAGGACGAATTGGGTCTGCCTTTCCCTGCTTTCTGAGTGATTCCCAAGGCTCCTGCAATCATGCTAAGCTTCACAGAAGGACCAAGTAATCAGTAATTTATTTATTTACTTTTGAGATAACAATTTCACCCTATTATGTTAGTTAGGCCTGATCTGTAAGATAGAGTTATGATTGCTCCCGATCAACTGTATTACTTAAAATAAAAAGAACTTACATTCCCATTCTCTAAAATGCAAATGGAAGAAATAAATTATGTAATAAATGCAATCGGCTGATGACAGAGTAGAGCCCTGCAAAACCACTGATTGTGTTAGCGAGATGGCTAAAAGATCTGTTAGCTGAGCATACTTACTCTTCTTTTGTATTTCGTCTTCATTTGCTGGGATTTCGTGCCAGAAGCCCGTAAATAACAGAGTTTAGGGGAGTTTAAGACTTACAGTTTTTGCATCCGATGATATATTGTTTTGCTATGAGCAAGGACTAGCTGCATGATTTGTTCAAAAAAGTTTGCTGAAAAATCCAGGCTGCCACCCACTGCTCTTGGGACCTCCCCAGCGAGAAATACTTCGGTATCTGTATATCTGTGTATATGTAATGATGAATTAAACAACAGACAATTTGTCTCCCTTAATGGCTCCACTGCCAGAGGCAGATGGCAGGGCTGACCTTTATTAACTGGCAAGGAGGCTTAAACAGGAATTGTTAAGCATGGCTGTGATATATATACTCTGGTAGGTAAAAAGAAACTACTCATCTGTCCCAATTTATGAGCTCACTGAACGGCACCTTTTCAGCAGAGATAGTTGCCTGCGTAGCTGGCTTCAGATTTAAGATAGTTTTTGGCAAAGTGCCTGCCGGTATCTCTGGGCCTCCTAATATACATTCCTGTTAACAGCAGCCGCCGTCGCCACCACCGTTCTTTAAGTCATACTAAGTAGAAACTCAGCACTTTGATTTCATTCAGTTCTCCCAACGAAGCATTGCACCGAAGCCACAAATGTCAACGGCAGCTCTGAAATAGGCTTGATTCGCAGGAGCAGCACAGTGAGGTGGCTATTGTCACTTGGCCCTGCTTTTCCAAAGAAGGATGTTTATGAGGTTTCTTCCCAAGTGACCGCCACTTAATGGTTTTTTAATTGGTGGCTGTATTTGGGAATTGGCTAAGATCTATGTTCTGGCACATATAAAAGTCCCTGGGTTCTCCAACTGCTGGTCAGTGAAAGGAAGCTGGAGGAAGAGCAGCAGTTGCTGCCTCCAATTGCTGAGCTTTCTTTGGGTCCAAAATACAAAAGAAAGAAAAGGCCATTTATCAAGGTGAGATTTATGAGGGTCTCCTGCTTGAGCAGTGGGTTGGGCTAGAAGACCTCCAAGGTCCCTTCCAGCTCTATTCTGATTGATTGTTTGAATATCTGCATTGGCTGCCGATCAATTTCCGGTCACAATTCAAAGTGTTGGTTATGACCTTTAAAGCCCTTCATGGCACTGGACCAGAATATCTCTGAGACCGCCTTCTGCCGCACGAATCCCAGCGACCGATTAGGTCCCACAGAGTGGGCCTTCTCCGGGTCCCGTCAACTAAACAATGTCGGTTGGCGGGCCCCAGGGGAAGAGCTTTCTCTGTGGTGGCCCCGACTCTCTGGAACCAACTCCCCCCAGAGATTAGAACTGCCCCTACTCTCCCTGCCTTTCGTAAACTCTTTAAAACCCACCTCTGTCGTCAGGCATGGGGGAACTGAACCTCTTCCCCTGGACATGTACAAGTTATGCATGGTATGTTTGTGTGTATGTTTGTTTAGAAATATGGGGTTTTTTAAATATTCTAAATTATTTAGATTTGTCATGAATTGTTGTATCCTGCTGTGAGCTGCCCCGAGTCTGCGGAGAGGGGCAGCATACAAATCTAAATAATAAATAAATAAATAAATCACATTTAGAACCACAAATGTGCATGCTTTGGTGTCATAGACTAAAGTTTATAATATCCCAAATGACCCGTCCTTTCCTGATGGATGTGTTTTGCAATGTAATCCCTGCCTGATAACATAGTTCTCTTCTCTGCATATTCAGCTGTTATTAACTGGTCAACTCAGATATCATTGTTTTCTTTATATCCATTTTCAATAAAAAAACTCTGAAAGGCTTTTTATAACTGGGGTCCCCAATCATGGGCCATAGACCCATGGCCTATTGGGAACAGGGCCATGTAAGTGGTGAATGTGTGTGCAAAACTTCATTTGCATAAGTGTAGGAGCTAAGTTGCATGCATGAAATCACCCTGCTGCTGCCACTGCCATTGCTGCTATCAGTCCGTGGAACCAGAACGGTTGGGGACCAGTTTCTGTTCCCTCCATAAGAAAACAAGTAAATGTGCAAGGGTGAAATGTTACCAGTTTGGACTGATACGAGTGTATCAGTAGCAATGGCGGCCCGTGATTTGGAAAACTGGCGGCAGAACAAGGCTCCGGCCACTAACCGAGATGTTGCCATTTTTTATCTAACTCTCTGTGCATGTGCAAAGCCTTCTGCTCATGCGCAGAGGGCGAAAAAACATACACAACGGTGCTGCGTGTTTGCACTTCCAAACCAGTAGGGAAGGTAAGTAGATTTCACTACTGCAATGTAGCCATTTCTGTGCCATTTTTGCAATCTATCCCTCAATTGATGTTCTTTTTGAATTCTGCCCTCTTTGTACTAACAATAATCTGGCTGCAGTTATGATAGGAAAAACTAATTGTCCATAAGTCTTTTCTAATGGACTGTCCATTAGTCCTAATAAGAAAGAGTCTGGTTTCATTTGAATGTTAATTTTCCAAACTCTCTGCATCCTCATATTTTCTTCTCACAAAACCACCAAGCATGTCTCTTCATGCTTTTCACATTTCCAACAATTACAAAAAGCTTTATACACTTTAAGTAATTTCTCTAGTGACATATGCCAACAATATGTCATTTAATAAAAATCCTCTCTTAAATTATAAACCAGTATGAATTTTAGTCCTTCCAGCTAGATTCTTTCGCATTGATTCATCTGTAGCATTTCTATCTCTTTCTTTCTAAGTAGGAGCATTCTTCAGAATTTCTAAGATTAGCCACTAGCCAGTATCTAGATAATTAGGTTTTGTTGTATAATAAAGGGATAAAAAATCCATTTAAATTTAAATATAGGGATGTGTAAATTGTATTTTAAGATGGAATGCAACATTTTGTGCTTTGTCAAATACTTTTCCCATTTGTTTTGTTTGTTTATATAACTTTATTTATTGAATTGCATTGTATTAACATTTCATTTGTGGAACACTACATTTTATAGTGACAATAAAATAGTCATTGAATAAAATTCTGTCTCATAATACAGGAGGAAAAAAAATATCTGTTATCATGAAACACTTCCATACAATGCCAGAAATATACTTTCACTAGCTGTCTACACACTGGTGTTTCCCAAATGTATTAGATTACAATTTTCATAACTTCTAACTGAATAATATGTTGGTGGGAGTTGATTGGTGCTCTAGCCCAACATAATTAGATGGTAAAATCTGGGAAAAATTGTGTAGATCAAGAAAGAAAGAATTATAAAATTTGCTGTAATGTTTAAAAACTACCGTGTTTCCCTGAAAATAAGACACCGTCTTACATTAATTTTTGCTCCAAAAGTTGTGCTACATCTTTTTTTCAGGGGGTGCCTTATATTTCTCAAATAAGACAAATTCACAGGCAGAAAAGCTGACACTCTGAAAGAAAGTGTACTGTACGGTACACTGATTACAGTACAGTACCTGTCAGTATGGCACCCACACACACAAACAACGGCACTTATATGGTACAACAATATACTGCCGCTATTGCAGCTTCCGGCCACCAGAGGAACTACAGTCTATGCACTGTGGTGGAGACTGTAATGGCGGTGAGACAGCAGCAGACTGTGTCTGCTGTACTGGATGGTACAAAGTGATGGAAGGGGCCAGCAGGGGACGCCACATTATTACGGTACTGCTATGAACAGCTTTGAATGGTACCCTATGTTTTTCCACCATACCGTATGTAAACTTGACTGCGCCTTATTTTCGGGGGCTGCCTTATATTAGCAAATTCTGCAAAACCTCTGACATGCCTTACTTTCGGGGTACGTCTTATTTTCAGGGAAACAGGCTAGGTTCTGTAACAACCCCTCCCCCAATGGTTTGTTTATTTTTTTATTACCGGTTCTGTGTGCATAGCTTGGTGGGCGTGGTGTGGCTTGATGGGCGTGGCTTAGTGGGCATGGCAGGGGAAGGATACTGCAAAATCCCCATTCTCTCCTGATTCCTGGGGGAAGGAGATTACAAAATCTCCATTCCCACTCCACTCTGGGGCTAGCCAAAGGTGGTATTTGCTACTTCTCTGAACTATTCAAAATTTCTGCTACTGGTTCTCCGAAATACTCAACATTTCCACTACTGGTTCTTCAGAACTGTCAGGACCTGCTGGATTTCACCCCTGCCACTCCTTCCTCTGAAGAGTTAATTCTTGTTTCCAGTCCTAATGTTATACAGATAGCCTTTTGGAAGAAGAAGAAATAACAAGAATATAAAAGGGACAGAAAGTCTGGACAAGCACAAAGCCCACATTTAGTGTACGGTAGCTTTGAGATCATATGCAACACCACAGAAAGACATTGAAACTCTAGAGAAAATGCAACCAGGATGATAAAGGGTCTGGAAAAAAAAATACAAAGAGCAATTGCAGGAATGGAGCGTGGCCAGTCTGGCGAAGAGAAGGACCAGGGGTGACATGATAGCAGTGTCCAATACTTGAGGGGATGCCACAGACAGGAGGCGATCTGGCTGTTCTCTATGGCACCAAAAAGCCAAAAAAGGAATAATGGATGGAAGCTAACCAAGGAGAGATTCAACTTGGAATTGAGGACAAACTTTCTGACAGTGAAAGTGATCAACCTGTGGAACAGCTTGTCAGCAGAAGTTGTGAGAGTGCCAACACTTGTGACCTTCAAGGAGCGATTGGACTGCCATCTGTCTCAAATTTTGTAGGAACTCCTGCTTGAGTGGGGGGTTGGACTAGATGAGAAGTCATTTGCTCTTGCTATAGTGAAACCAAAGCTTTCCAATAATGAGAAAAAGTCCTGATGGAGCCAAATGGTTAGAGATGAACAACAGTCAGGGCAAGAGAGATACAACTGAGTCTCATCTGTGCCAATAAATGAACTGACCAAGAAAATTCATGAAGACGTTGAACAAAAGTGGGAAGAAAGGGAAATATCTCATAAAGGAAAAGTCTCTATCAAAAACGTTCTCCTCCTCACCAACACCAACTTAAACCAATCCTGGAGGAAAGAGAACAACCAATGCAACATCATGCCTCTTGGTCCAACTTTTTATTTGTCCAGAAGGATACCATGATTGATAATATCAAAGGCTACTGAAAGAGCAAGGAGGATCAAGATGAATGCATCCACTTCTTTCTCAGCCTGCCATAGATGATCAATAGGTGCATTCAATGGAGATCCGGATGGTAAATATGTATTACGTTGCCTGATCAGAATTGCAAACAAAACACATTAAAAATCAAAATACAAAGAAAATACAAGCTAGAATAGAATGGTTACAAAAAAGTCGAAAACGAACAGGGGATATTATGTCCATGACAAAGGCAGATGATACCCTGTTTCCCCCCAAAATAAGGCATCCACTGATAATAAGCCCAATCGGGCTTTTGAATGCACAGTAATAAGGCCAAGTGCTTATTTTGAGGAAAACATGGTTATATTCCTCAACTCCAGATCACATTGTCACTGCCTATATTCCAGTTCAGATATAACGTGTGATTTCCTCATTGTGTTTTGAACTCTCAGTAATGTGTATCAAGCCATGGTTGCCATATGTCAGGAGTGAAAAACCAGGCCTACACATGAAGGTTCAATTCAACAGATTTATTACTAAACAGCCTATGCACAGGACCTGGTTAGAGTTAGATAAGGACAATGACACCCAGGGGGTGGATAGTTGGATGTAGTTCACTTAATGATTCTAGACCGGGGTTTTTAAACTGGTGGCACATGGGCTGGATGCTTCTCGCACAGTCCAGGTTAACCCCTGCTTTGCAAGAGCAAAAAATATCATGATACGTCATGTGATCAGGTTTGACACCCAAAACCTAGACCAGTGATGTTAACCCTTTTCTCGTCCTGTGCAAAAAATGCACACATGCACCGGCACCCATAATGCAATGCAGCCCCCCTGTGTGCATGCATGCACAACCTCCCATGCTCCTCCCACCCCTGTACATGTGCATGCGATATCTCCACATTCTCCAGTGCATACATGCATGACCAACCCACCTTCCATTTTGGGCCTAGCAGGTCTCCCTGCAGCCCCCTTGGACCAAAAATGGGTGGTGGGTTGTGCTGCATACCCCCCATGCCCTGTTTTACGCCTAGTAGGTCTCCCAGGACAAAACATAGACAGTGAAGATGTGTGGCACCTCCCATCCCTCAGACATGAATGCATGACCCCCTATGCATGCCTGTGCATCCCCACACCCTCCCACCCCAAAAATCAGCTGGCCGGTGGGAGGTGTGTGCATGCGCAGTGAATCCGAGCTGACTGACATCTTCTGTACCCACAGAGAGAGCTCTGTGTGCCAGCTGTGGCATCCGTGCCATAGGTTCGCCATCATGGTTCACTCCACCCTCTAAGTTCTGCCATTCCTTCTGCTACATATGGTAGCCATGAACTCTGGCGCCACTTTTGAATCCTTGGCCAAGGAAGGCAGGTTAAAACCTCCATGATCAAAGACTAGAGAACTCTAGTGCCAAGCCAACCGTGACATCAAGCAGCAGAGAAATGGAGGCTGCAATGCAGGATGGAAGCTAGTGCAGTAGCTGTGTCCTACATGATTCCTAATACCAAACATCAGATCTAGAACTGAGATAGAGGTAATGGTCTAAAGCAGTGATGGTGAACCTATGACACGGGTGTCACAGGTGGCATGCAGACATATATCTACTAGCACACAAGCTGTTACTCTAGCTCAGCTCCAGTATGCATGTTTATTTATTTATTTTATTTATTTGTCATACAAATATAGTATTGTATTGTAGTATGTTTAACATAATATAAGTATAAAGTAGAGATAGAAAAGATAAAAAAGACATTAGGACAGGAAAGGTAGGCACAAAGGTGCACTTATGCATGCCCCTGCATGCCAGCTGGTTTTCAGCTCGCCTGGAGGCTCAGGGAGGGCATTTTTGGCTTCCAGAGAGTCTCCAGGGGGATGGGGGAAAGTGAAAAGCTGGCCTACTGGGCCCACCAGAGGTTAAAAAGTGGGCTATTTTAGGCCTCCAAAGGGCCTCTCGGAGGGGTGAGGGAGGCCATTTTTGCCATCTCCAGGCATTGAATTATGGCTGTGGGCACTTTTGCATGTGTGATAGCACACGCACACACACTTTTGGCACCCAAGGACCTTACGCCATTACTGGCCTAAGGTCACCCATTGGGTTTGTGCCACAGGAAGGACTGGAACCCACAGACTTCTAGTTTCTAGACAAATGCCTTAACTACTACACCAAAGTGGCTCTCTTTGCGATAACTACAGCCAGGTATAGTTCGAACATTTGTTCTCTCCCCCCTCCCTCCACTGAAGCTACTTTCATGTGGACTGTGCCTCTCGCTAAAGAGGAACTCCAATGGTCCATCACTTAGCTTGTGTTTCATTTCTTAGATTGGTTCCTATCGGACATCTAACAGCTCATGTATCTTCTGAGCTGTAGCAATGATACCGCTGTCTGCACTTCCAGTTCCTGGGGGGCTTTCAGATCATGCTGGTGTTTTCTTTTCTTGAGGAGAAATGGTCTGACCTTGTGAACTGACTGTGTCTAAATAGACAAATGCTTTCACTTACCACAGCTTTGCCAAGTTTACAGGGAGATCAGGTGCATGCAGAAAAATGACCCTGACACCATCAAGGAAAAATTACTTTAGCTGCAATAAACCATGTAGCTATTATTAACCTGTTTTCCAAATGAGATCTCCTGGATGCTGTTAGCCTATGCAGTCTGCAGCTAAGCCAGCTTGTGTAATATTGCTGGTTCTTTATTTTCTCTTTTTATCCTTGAAGAGAGATTGTTCACCACAATTACTTTCCTTTATTGTCGAGAAACATCAGATATGATTAATATTTTGTCTGAGACAGTACATCATATTTTCCCTTTGGGGCACTATCAATTGTGTCCTTTCATGCACTTTCCTGTCCCAACAAATAGGTTTCACCTATATTGTGTTTAGAGAAGGACATATTTTCCATTGCCTACTGGCTGCGCATATTATAGCACTGGGCTATGGTGCCTGGCACTCGAAATAAATCCTGTTCAATCAAGAGTGGCACATTTGGGGAAAGCCAAGATTTGAGGAAGAGTAATGAACCCCAGTCTAGTGGGGGGGGGGGAATTGAAGAAAAGTTTATGAGAATGAAATAAAAATAAAAGTCACGGTTTGAATCCTACAAGCTGGGAAGGTCCTGCAAACTATCACTAGAGAAGGAATAAAGAAGTATGTATGTATGTATGTATGTATGTATGTATGTATGTATGTACGTACATATGTACTCTATCTATCTATCTATCTATCTATCTATCTATCTATCTATCTATCTATCTATCTATCTATGATCAAAACATTTAAATATGTTAAAGAGTTAAATAAGGTCCAGGAGGGAAGTGTTTTTAATAGGAAAGTGAACACAAGAACAAGGGGGCACAATCTGAGGTTAGTTGGGGGAAAGATCAGAAGCAACGTGAGAAAATATTATTTTACTGAAAGAGTAGTAGATCCTTGGAACAAACTTCCAGCAGATGTGGTTGATAAATCCACAGTAACTGAATTTAAACATGCCTGGGATAAACATATATCCATCCTAAGATAAAATACAGAAAATAGTATAAGGGCAGCCTAGATGGATCATGAGGTCTTTTTCTACTGCCAGACTTCTATGTTTCTATGTTTCCATGTTTCTATATTTCCATGTTTCCATGTTTCCAATGTTTCCATGTTTCCATGCTATCTATCTATCTATCTATCTATCTATCTATCTATCTATCTATCTATCTATCTATCTATCTATCTATCTATCTATCTATCTATCTATCTATTAACCTGGGGTGGGTGGTGTTTCAACCGCCCGTAATTACAGGGTAATTAGTCCAGGAAGACACATTCCACACGATAAAAGGAAAACCCAAAAGTTTTTATAAACAGGAAAACAGAAACAGCTCCCTTTTTAAATGTCAAAGGGATTTTCTGGTACACACAAGGCACAGATTAAATGCAATCCAATTGTTCACCCAATAACTGGAAAATTGAGTCCAATTCTAAAGTCCAGAAAGTCCACACACAGTCTTGAACAACACAAAAACTACAATCTTGACGAAACAATGAATCAGATAAACTGCCATGAGGCTAAAACACCAGGTTGCACTTTTATCTGTAGCACTAATTACAGCTGCCCCACCCAGCCACAGGTGGCCTCATTTTCTCTTGTAATAATCCTTCAGTTGTTGTCTCCTATGCATCACTCTACGCATGCGTGGATGTGTCATTAATTCTTGTTCAGAATCCAAGGATGATACAGATGATTGATCTCCTCCTGGGCTGTCTGCCAAACTCCCCTCTTCCCTGTCACTCACACTTCCTTGGTCAGAGGAGGCTTCGTTGGCAGATTCCATCGGGAACAAAACAGGCCTGCGGCATGTGGATGTTTTCCCCACATCCACCTGCACATTCCTTGGGGCAGGAGCTGGGGCAGAGCTAACCACAACAGGTGAAAGGGTGTTTTTCATAGCAGAGAATGAGGAAAGGCCATCCCAATTTTTTTTAAAAAAGATGGCGGCATGCACAGGCCAGCATTGACAGAACTGGATTCATGATGCCAATGTTACATCAATCAACCTGGTATGAACCGGGAGGAACCCACCCCTTTTGTGGTTGGAAGGGAAGAGTTGGGCAAGTATGTTTCTATGTATTTTGTTTCCTAATTCTTTTACAACAATAATGTAACTATGGAATAAGGCAGTGAATTAGCTTCAAGAAGTAACATCCGAGATGAACATATCCAGGAATCTTAATATGAGTCCCTTAACCAGAGGTAGACTTCACGTAATTCAATACATACTGGGCCCACCTGTTGCTCTTTGAAATGGATCATGTTGCCATCACCTATCTGCAACACACCAAATACCCTATCCATAATACTGTGCATAAAATAAGTAAATCTGTGTTGCCTTCTGTGAAGCAAATGTAAAGGTTAAAAAAGAAAAAGAAATATTTCTATAATGCAGTTTCCTGCCCTTGTAGTATGAGAATATGATTAGTGAATTCAGCCCTTTTAAATCGTTTTTCGAAATAAATCAAACTCATAATAAGTAAAATAATATGCAATTTTAATTTTTTTAAATTCTAAAGTTATGTCAAGTTTGATTTGCAAAAATGCATTTTGGGGGGAACGGCACAGAGTTGCCTGAAAGACGACGGTGATATAAGTGCTTGTAATAAATACAGTAAATAAAAACAGAACCTCAAAAAGGTATTGAATCTGCAATGATCTGTGATTGTGGAGATAAATTGCTTTCAAATTATATATTATCTCCTGAGAAATTACTAAAGATATCATGAATTTGGAACTCAGACTGAAATTAGATAGTATCCCTGCTTGCAGAAAGACCTAAGAACTAGAGAAAATAATGCGTCTAATACACATAGATCAAAGAAATTGAAATGCACTAACTGACAGTTATCTAGTCCTTAGGAGTAACTGAAATCCAAAAGCAAAGCCCTCTACTTTATTTTTGCAGAGTTTCCGCCATTTTCTTGAAGTAACATCAAGTGATGTACAGAAGGTACAATTCTGGGGAGCAATGGAAAACTCTGCCTGCTCTGAAAACAGTAGCTTTGAACTTTGGAGAAAAAGAATGAGTGAATTAGGAATGAGCAAAGCCCCTAGATTGGGCATCATCTGGAAAAGGAAGAAGAGAAACCTATATTGAAGCTGAACAAGGTGACCAGATAATTGATATTTGTATTTCGGGGTTGAACTGCAGAGTCCTTGGTACTCTCTGAATTGGGTTGTTTTCTTGCTGTTTTATTACCAAATTAGTAAGGGAGTAAAGTTTTCTACCGATGATGTTACTTAGCTTGGTAATAAAACGTCTGCAAGAAAACAACCCCACAGACAGACTAATGAAGGAGGCATTTTTTAATTGTTTGTTTGTTTACTCAAAAACATGCACAAGATAGCAGGCATTGATATAAACATAAACATAGCAAAGTAGGTACAGATAAATTAGGACAGTAGGACAGTAAGACAGGGAATTGATTGGGCTAGAAAGAACGTTAATGACACTAAAACTTGGGTGACACAAGCAGATTGTAGGTTTGTTTAAAAAAAAACTAAAGACTTCTACCTCATAAGCAGGAATCAGGTAGCTGACTACTACTGTTATGAAGATCCTTTGCCACCAATTTGGCCTTAAGCGTGAGGCAGCTTCATAAAATCAGGGAAATACTTCCCATCCTCATTTTGTGAAAGGAAGGGAGAAAAATTCTGTTCTGTTTTGCAGCTCTCTCTGTCCATTTACTGCTGAAATGGGAATGGAGAGGCTTCATAGTGGTAAAAGTTTATGTGAAATATGCTGCTCCCTTTCAGCAATGCACTACTAAATTCCACTTTACGTTTAATAACGCTTCAGCAATCTTTTTTTTTTCACTCCGCCATATCTTATAGCCATTTTGCTTTACTTTCTAGGAACAAGCGAGATCATAAAAAATGCATGAAATTCATCCCCATGTGTTTAGTTCAAAGAATCCTGAACTGCAGTTGTTTTACTTTTGCTTCAACACTGTTTGCCCAGTTGCTATACAAAGCCTGTTTTTTTAAAAAAACTATCTTAATTATAAACTGCTAAAGAATCAAGATTTTAATGCAAAATGCTGACTTACTGTCTTTGGTAATATTGCTTATCAATACTGCTCAAATAAAACACATAATCTCTTTAATGCTTGCAAATTGTATGTAATTCTGTTACTTGCCATATTTTACGAAGAGTGTTTTCTGGGTAAAACGACTTTATCCTTTAATTCTTTAAAATTGTTTGATTTGTGGTTTGGCAACAGTCAAATTTAAAATAAATATTTCAAGTATATCAGAAATATTTCAAGTATTTATATTTTATCAAGAATATCAGGGAAAGGATTCTTTTCTTGTTTAGCTTGAATGATCATCTGCATGGCCAATATCCCAATACTCAATTGTGAGTGATATAGAGCCAATGTTTCAATGCCATTGAAACAATCTGCCTTAACTTCTGGCTTCTTTCTCCCCCATCTACTGCTAATGAGATACAAAATTCCACTGCCCTTCCCATTTTTTTATAGGCCTAAAGAAAACTGGTGTGGCCTGGGGATATGAACTAAGTAGAAACAACTTTGTAGATCTGGAAAGGAAATTCTGTGAGTCAGGGATCACAGTTTTTTGTTTTTGTTTTCAAAGGGGAAAAAACTTTTGGGAAGAACCATCTGTATCCCTGTCGCCATGTGATTGCATTTTGGGGTGAATGTAAACTGGCTCACATATGACCAGTTGCAGGATTGTGTGACTGCAATTTGCAATGTTTTTTTGCCATTGACCAGTAGAAAATGACACACAAAAAATACCCATTGAATGTGGTAGATTCAGTTAACTACCATCTGATTTGCTTAATAACCATGGTCACTTGCTTTATGATTGTTGCAAAAAAACATATATATCATGAGTCTGGCCATGTGCTGCCTCATCTTGTGACTATAATGACCAAAATTTTGGGCTCCATTGTGGTGATACAAATAGAAAGGCCGTTTTTGCAGTGATGAGAACCTCATACAGTGTTTGATCCTGTGCAGAGTGAAGTTGCTTACTTACTTCTTCTACAACTTGGTGTTATTTAGGACCTGGGAATTTGGATAATTAGAATAGAATAGAATAGAATACAACAGATTAGAATAGAATTTTATTGACCAAATGTGATTGAATACAGAAGGAATTTGTCTTGGTGCACATGCTCTCAGTTTACATAAAAGAAAATATAAGTTTGTCAAGAATCATAAGGTACAACACATCATGATAGTCTGGGTACAAATAAGAAATCAATCATATTAGGAACCAATCAATATAAATTGTAAAGATACAACAACAAAATTGCAGTCATATAGTCATTTGTGGGAGGAGATGGGTGATGGGAACAATGAGAAAATTAGTAGTAGTACAGACTTAGTAAATAGTTTGACAGTGTTAATGGAATAATTTGTTTAGCAGACTGATGGTGTTTGGGGAAAACCCCCCAACTGTTCTTGTGTCTAGTTTTTCTGGTGTGCAATGCTCTATAGCCATGACAGGTGGCACGCAGAGTCATGTCAGAGGGCACACATGTCAGCTCCAGCGAACTGGCTAGCTGATTTTCGGCTGTGGAAAAGGCTATTTCACCCTCCGGATTTATTTATTTATTTTATTTATTACTTAGATTTGTATGCCGCCCCTCTCCGAAGACTCGGGGCGGCTCACAACATGTAAAAACAAATCATAAGCAATCAGACAAATTTAAAATATTTAAATATTTAAAAAACCCCATATGCTAACAGTCACACACACAGACATACCATACATAAATTAAACATGCCCAGGGGGAGATGTTTCAGTTCCCCCATGCCTGACGGCAAAGGTGGGTTTTAAGGAGTTTACGGAAGGCAGGAAGAGTAGGGGCAGTTCTAATCTCCGGGGGGAGTTGGTTCCAGAGGGCCGGGGCCGCCACAGAGAAGGCTCTTCCCCTGGGGCCCGCCAACCGACATTGTTTAGTTGACGGGACCCGGAGAAGGCCCACTCTGTGGGACCTAATCGGTCGCTGGGATTCGTGCGGCAGGAGGCGGTCTCGGAGATATTCTGGTCCGATGCCATGAAGGGCTTTAAAGGTCATAACCAACACTTTGAATTGTGACCGGAAATTGATCGGCAACCAATGCAGACTGCGGAGTGATGGTGAAACATGGGCATACCTAGGTAGGCCCATGACTGCTCTCGCAGCTGCATTTTGCACGATCTGAAGTTTCCGAACACTTTTCAAAGGTAGCCCCATGTAGAGAGCATTACAGTAGTCGAACCTCGAGGTGATGAGGGCATGAGTGACTGTGAGCAATGAGTCCCGGTCCAGATAGGGCCGCAACTGGTGCACCAGGCGAACCTGGGCAAACGCCCCCCTCGCCACAGCTGAAAGATGTTGTTCTAATGTGAGCTGTGGATCGAGGAGGACGCCCAAGTTGCGGACCCTCTCTGAGGGGGTCAATAATTCCCCCCCCAGGGTGATGGACGGACAGATGGGATTGTCCTTGGGAGGCAGAACCCACAGCCACTCCGTCTTATCCGGGTTGAGCTTGAGTCTGTTGACACCCATCCAGGCCCCAACAGCCTCCAGGCACCGGCACATCACTTCCACCGCTTCGTTGACTGGGCATGGGGTGGAGATGTAAAGCTGGGTATCATCCGCATATTGATGATACCTCACCCCATGTCCTTGGATGATCTCGCCCAGCGGTTTCATGTAGATGTTGAATAGCAGGGGGGAGAGGACCGACCCCTGAGGCACCCCACAAGGGAGAAACCTAGGAGTCGACCTCTGGCCCCCCACTAACACCGACTGCGACCGGCCAGAGAGGTAGGAGGAGAACCACTGAAGGACAGTGCCTCCCACTCCCAACCCCTCCAGCCGGTGCAGGAGGATACCATGGTCGATGGTATCGAAAGCCGCTGAGAGGTCAAGGAGCACCAGGACAGAGGATAAACCCCTGTCCCGGGCCCGCCAGAGATCATCCATCAACGCGACCAAAGCGGTTTCCGTGCTGTAACCGGCCCTGAAACCCGACTGCTGGGGACCTAGATAATCGGCTTCTTCCAAGGACCGCTGGAGCTGGAGTGCCACCACCTTCTCGACAACCTTCCCCATAAAGGGAAGGTTGGAGACTGGACGATAGTTGTTAAGTACGGCTGGGTCCAGGGAGGGCTTCTTGAGGAGGGGGCGCACAAGCGCTTCTTTATAGAGTGATGGAAAAACTCCCCTCCCCAAGGAAGCGTTGGTAATCTCCTGGGCCCAGCTCCGTGTCACCTCCCTGCTGGCCGAAACCAACCAGGAGGGACACGGATCCAGTAAACAGGTGGCGGAACTCACAGCTCCAATGGCCTTGTCCACTTCATCAGGTGTCACCAGATCAAACTCTTCCCAGACAGGTGGACAAGTACGTGCCCCAGTCACCTCGACTGACTCATTGTCAGTCGACTCTGTTTTACAATTGGAGTCGAGGTCGGCCCGAATCCGAGCGACTTTATCAGCGAAAAACGTGTTAAAGTCCTCGGCACTACTCTGCAAGGGCTCCCCAACTCCCCCCTGATTAAGAAGGGAGCGGGTCACCCTAAACAGAGCGGCCGGGCGGGATTCCGCTGATGCAATCAAGGCGGCATGGTACGCGCATCTTGCCGCCTTGAGCGCCACTTTGTAAGTCTTAATAAAAGCTCTTACAAGTGTTCGATCAGATTCAGACCTACTCTTCCTCCATCGCTTCTCTAGACGTCTCTTCTGGCGTTTCAACTCCCGGAGCTCCTCGTTGAACCATGGAGCTCTACGGGGTCTAGCGCCACGGAGAGGTCGCAAAGGCGCAATCCGGTCAAGAGCCTCTGCTGCAGCCTCGTTCCAGGCTTTCGCAAGAGACTCTGCCGAACTGTGGACAAGTGCCTCTGGAATAACCCCAAGCGCCGTCTGAAAGCCCTCTGGGTCCATCAGGCGTCTGGGGCGGAACATCTTAATTGGTTCCGCCTCCCTGCGGGGAAGGATTGGAGCCAGGAAGTCAAGCCGTAGTAGAAAATGGTCTGACCATGACAAAGGCACTGCTTCTAAGCCCCTTAGTCTCAGACCATTACTCAATTGCTCGGAAAGGAATACCATGTCGGGTGCGTGCCCCCCTTCATGAGTCGGACCCTGTACTACTTGAGTCAGGTCCATGGCTGTCATGGTGGCCATGAACTCCTGTGCCAGCCCAGAGGTTTCGCCGAGTGACGGCAGGTTGAAGTCCCCCAAGACAATAAGTCTTGGGAACTCCACCGCCAACCCGGCTACCTCCTCGAGTAGCACAGGCAGGGCTTTTGACACGCAGCTGGGAGGCAGGTACGTGAGAAATAAGCCCACCTGAACCCCTAAGTCCAACTTCATCAAGAGTGACTCGCAACCCGCAATTTCCGGAGCAATGAGTCCACGTAGGCAAAGGCTCTCCCTGGCTATAATAGCCACTCCTCCCCCCCTTCCCTGGGGTCGAGGTTGATGCCATATCTGAAACCCAGCTGGGCAGATTTCAGAGAGAGGAACACCTCCCTCTGGGCCCAGCCAGGTTTCAGTAATACATGCCAGGTCGGCCTCCTCATCCAGGATCAGATCCCGGATGAGGAGAGCTTTATTTACCACCGACCTGGCATTAAGCAGCAGCAACCTGAGCCCAGGGCCAGAGTTACACTCATCACCAGTACCCAAGATTGGGCTCACGGAGCCAGAACAAGGGATCGTTATTAAGCAACGGTCCCTCGTTCCCCTGGAACGGCTAACTCCGCGGCCCCCGCCATATCTGCCTCTCCCCAGCAACACAGGAATATTCTGACCCTCTGTCTCCCCAGAGATTAGTGCCCCCTCCCCTCCCGCCTCTCCGGCGTCAGGTGGGCAAAGTCTATCATTCATACTGCTTCCATTTATCACATTCATACCATAATCCCACCCGCCCCAACCATTGCATTCATACCAATCATTCGTCCCATATTTACCCCAATCATCCATTAATTACAAAACCCCCTAGTGATATTAAAATGAATTAAATTAGTAATAATTAAAATACTAATAATATATATCACAATATAAAATAGGAATAAAAAGTTCATAGATTAATAGTTAATAATATAAAATCAGAGCTTAGCTATTAATTAAAGTTGGTAAAGTGCAAAGTTCTAAAGTGCTAAAAATATAGGAATAATTAAAAATCAACTATCCATCAAGCCAGCAATACTGACACCAGTTCTTAAAGGTGAGTTCTGGGGGGGAAAAGAATTGATCAGGGGAAAAATGTTGTTGAGGGAGAAATCTTGGCATATTGTTGTTAAGTTTTTGGTGCCAGCCACTGCCACTGGCTGGCACTCTCAGGTCTTTCTCTGGGTTCTCAGTCACTTCCTCTCCTCTGCTCTTACAATGCTTCCAGGTCTCCAGACCCTCTGCAGTCTTATGAGGTCTTAATAGAAACTCCATGTGGGCTCAGTGGGGCGAGCTTCAGGCACAGCCTCAGTCTCAGTTCCTCTTTCCTCCTTCCTCTTTCTTTCCTCTTTCTTTCCTCTCCTTCCTCCCACTAGTTCATTCCTCCATAGTCCCTCCGGCGCCGGGTGCTCCCACCATACAGCTCCTTGGCGTCTCGGGTCTATGCAGTGGGGGGAGGGCAATTTCAGACGTCGCCCCTCTTTCTCCCTTCTCTCCTTTCCTCTCGGTGCACGCTCTCTCCTCCCGTCAGCTGTCCTTCCTTGCACACTCGAGACCCCTCCAGGGGACCATCAGCTTCAGGAGACCTCCTCCAAAAAAGACTTCCCCCGGAGTCTGGGTCGTCCAAGCCAGTTGTTTCTTGGTTTGCTCCCTCTCCCTCTCCCTGGCCGTCACGGTCCTCCACTCTTCCCTTCTCCGACTCACCCGACTCACTCTCGGCAGCGCGGCTCAGTTGTAAATAGTTGTAAATAGTTGTAAATAGCGGCCGCCATTCCTCCGTGTCTCCGCCAACCCGACTCCAGGCGTGTTCGTGGCCAAACTGCTCGCCACCGCCATGAACACCGCCGAATCTAGGATTTCTGGAAACGGGGACACTTCGCCTCCCCAGAACTTCAAAGCAGTTGCTGACTCAACGGGGGGGGGGTTCCTATATTTTCATGCTTCAGGGAAGCTTCTCTGAAGCCCCAGGGTGCAAAAAAGTAGGAAAATGCACTTCAGGTTTGCCCTTGTGCTGTTTTTTTGCACTCTGGAGAGTTCAGGGAAGCTCTTTAAGCCCCAGAATGCAAAAAAATAGCACAACGGACAAACCAGAAATGCATTTTCTGAACTTCCATTTTGCCCATTGCACTGTTTTTTGCACTCCGGAGCTTCAGGAAGCTTCCTTGAACCATCCAGAGTGCAAAAAACAGTCCAACGCCAAAACAGAAGTGTGTTTTTCCAAACTTCCAAGTTGACCGTTTACCCAGTTTTTTTAATGTTACAGGCTTCAGTGAGGCCTGTATGCATGTGCAGGGATGGGGGGGGGGGGGCAGTATGGTATGTGTGTGTGCACATGCATGGGGGAAAAGGATGGGGTGTGGGCATATTCACGTATGCTAGAACACCCACACATACCCTTTTTGGAACGCAAACCAAAAAAGGTTTGCCATCACTGCTCTATAGCATCATCTATAGCAGTGTTTCCCAACCTTGGCAACTTGAAGATATTTGGACTTCAATTCCCAGAATTATGGGAGTCGAAGTCCAGATATCTTCAAGTTGCCAAGGTTGGGAAACACTGATCTATAACACCAAAAATAAGATGGCGACCACATGCAGATGCCGGAAACTCGGCTTCTGTACATGCTCAGAAAATATATATTGATGAGGCCAAAATAAGGTCGAAATAGATCTATCCTAGTCTCCCTTAATTTTCAAATTCAGCAAAAAAACATGTGACACATACAGATATAATTGTCGGCTATCAATAAAATTAACTGCCTTGGAAATGGCCCTAGGTTGGGCCGAGAGTCAAAAAAGGAGCTGTGATATTCCTTCAATACACCAGGGTGATTTGACACAAAAATATGTAACCCTTCCCTGGTACAGAGCTGAAGGGATTGGATACTGTAGCCTAGAGGATAATTCTCTGCCTTACAAGGCAAAGGTTGCAGGTTCAAGTCCCATTGGGTATGGCTAGCTGATGAGGCCAAAATAAGGCCGAAATGGATCCATCCTAGTCTCCCTTAATTTTCAAATTCAGCAAAAGAACATGTGATATATATATAAAATCACATATAACCCTTCCCTGGTACAAGCCGATACAAGAGTTGAGCCTGTAGCCTAATGGCTAAGACCTCTGCCTTACAAGGCAGAGGCCCTGGATTAAAATCCCAGTAAAAAAGGATGTGGCTACCTGATAAGGGTAATCAGTCCAAAATAGATCTATAGAAGCCTCCCTTCCTTTTCATTATCAGCAAAAATAATGATATATAAAAAATGAAATAATGATATATATAAAATTAAACATGAAAAACATTTTTTAAAAAAAGATAGTGATGCCCACGGACTGGCACCAGATGAACAGAGTTGGAAGGGACCTTACAGGTCATCTAGTCCAACCTCCTGCCCAAGCAAGAGACCCCACATCTGCCTATACCTAGAATTGAACACAGAACCTCCTGACTGTGAGGCAAGAGCTCCATCTCTAGGCCACAGCGGCTTCCAGTTCCATGACTTCACCATGACATCACCAGTGGGTTGCTACTTATTTGGGCAAACTGGCCCAAACTGGAAGGAACCCACCTCTGCTGAGAGTTGAACCAGATCTGCAGAGGTATATTCAAAGATATTCCAAGCAATGCAGTCAAAGCAAGCCTGGAGCTTTAACTTTAACTTTGCCTCTGCTGTCCAAGTCTTCACTGATTTAATTGTTGGTTTTCTGGTAAGCAGGTACAAGGTGAATCATGCAATGATCAGAGTGTCCCACAGCTGCTCATGGTAAAAACCGATAGGCATCTTTTAATGGTGTGTAGCAATGGTCTAAAGTATTCTTGCCTCTAATGGGACAATTGACATGCTGAAAGTATTTTTGTAGCTCTTTTCTTAAGTTTGCCTCCGAGTCTTCGGAGAGGGGCGGCATACAAATCTAATAAATTATTGTTGTTGTTGTTGTTGTTGTTGTTGTTGTTGTTATTATTATTATTATTATTATTATTATTATTATTATTATTATTATACCTTCCAAAATAATGGCCAGTAAATCAGGGTATTTGGCTTCAGCCTCCATAATTTGGTTAGCTAGAGTTCGTAATGCCTTTTTTACATATGCTTGTGGCAGGACATACACAACAATTAGGAGAAATGATGAGAACTCATGTATTACACAAGAGATAGATGGCTAACCTAGGAAAACAACAAAACAACTGAGGGCACTTGTAGCAGGACAGGTGGAGCAGAGTACAATTATCTGGAACTGAATCAAAATTCTGTGTCTCCAAGCATAAAGTTTGCATTTTTTTAGCTTTGCATTTTTGCTTTTTATCAATATTATCAGGCACAAGAACACAAGAATACATGTGTACAAAAATTATACTGAAATAATCAAGTGAACAAAACGATACTTATTTTAATAAAGACTATAATATAAATATTTTTTGGTGGGGAAAAAGTTTAACTTCCACAAATTGCTTGAAGTTGAGATCTAAGTACAGGTAGTTCTCATTTAATGACTGCCTCATTTAACAATCATTCAGAGTTGCAACAGAATTCAACAGAGTTTAAAAAGTAACTTCTGCATTTATGACTTTGCAAGTCAGTACAGGAAAATAAAGTATGGCTGATGATCACAAAGCACAGTTGCCGTTTCACTTAGCAACCACTTGGCAACCTAGTTTCACTTAGCAACCACTTTGCTTAATGATCAAGTTTCTGGTCCCAATTTTGGTCACAAAATGAGGATTACCTGTGAGGAGCCTGAACAAACAAAAAGCAAAATAAGAATTAGAGTGGCTGATATAAAACCACTAAACATTCCCTGTGACAATTGGTGCTACTTCTCCCAGAAGTTTATAATCTTTTGGCCTGGATCTTTAAGCCCAATCGTGTAAAATTTGTTTTCTTAAAGTGCTTATTTCCGTCAAGGTTTCCAAGCCATCATAAATGGAGAACCGAGAACCTCTTAATTTCTCTACCTGTGTCCCCTTCCCACCCCTTCCTTTAATTTGAAATGATAATGGCTGTGGTTGAAGGATACTTCAAAACTCTCCAGCTAGACAGCATCAGTTCAAAATTAAGAGTCCCATTAATCCACTACAGATCCCTTACAAGACTGAACACATTTATTATGGCATACGTTTTTGTGAACTGCATGAAGTGTTATACTGCATTTCCAGATGCATCAAACAGTTTTAGTTTCTTCCAGTATCTCATTTTTTAAAAAGTTTTGTTTCTCCATTTCCACATAACAAAATGTGTACATAGGAAAATGCCTGTTATGATCAGTAGTATGTATCCTTTTGAAAACTATGTCCTAGTATTTAATGTATTTTTCGGTTTCATTTTAATTAAATATAATTGAAGAATGGCATCACAAATTTGGAGAAATCCTAATTTCCATGCATTTCAAAATAACAAAATAATGTAAGCATGAATGCGAAGCAGTATTTTTCCCTCCTGCTCAATTAAATACAAATACAACTGCAGAAAAAAACAATTGCTACCAACCTGCCTTCCAGTGAGGACCTGTATACTGCAGGAGTCAAAAAGAGGGTGGTGAAAATATTTACTGACCCCTCGCATCCTGGACATAAACTGTTTCAACTCCTACTCTGAAAATGATGCTATAGAGCACTGCACACCAAGACAACTAGACACAAGAACAGTTTCCTCCCGAATGCTATCACTCTACTAAACAAATCATTCCCTCAACATGGTAAAAGTATTTACTAAGTCTGCACTACTATTAATCTTCTCATCATTCCCATCACCCATCTTCGGAGAGGGGCGGCATACAAATCTAAATAATAATAATAATAATAATAATAATAATAATAATAATAATAATAATAATCATCATCATCATCATCATCATCATCATCATCATCATCATCTCCTGTTGCTTGTATCCTTACAATTTATATTGACTGGTTCTTAATATGATTTGATTGCTTATTTGTACCTGGATTATAATTAAGTGTTGTACCTTATGATTCTTGATGAAGGTATCATTTCCTTTATGTACACTGAGAGCATATGAACTGAGACAAATTTCTTGTATGTCCAATCACACTTGGCCAATAAAATTCTATTCTATTCTATTCTAATATTATATTCTACTCTACTCTACTCTACTCTATTCTTTTCTATTCTAAATTAGCAGAACACGTAGTGTGTGATCTTTTACCTCTTCCCTGAAAATTCATCCATTTGCAATCATCTTGCTGGTTTCCTTCTCCAATACTGACATTGTTGTGGCCAGTCCACCACTTGCACAGCCTGGGCCTTTGGAACCTTCAGTGTCTCTTGGCAGAGCTGAGAAAGGAGGGGAAACTACTGCTTTTCTGAATTCAAGATAACGTAGGGCTGCCAAGAGGCAGAAAGGTCTACTCCTGAGGAGGTTTACTTGGGAGTCAGGCTTGAGGCTAATTGGCTACTCCCCTCTCCTAGTCTATTTAAGAAGAGTCAGTGCAGCTGGGAAGCTGCAGATCAGAAGATGGATCTGACCAGAGTTTGTTTTGTGATGCCTGTTTTGTGTTTCTCTGTCGGCATCTTGTTATCAGAGACTGAACTCTGGGAACTTTGCCAAGCCAAAGAAACTTTGTAAGATAACTGGACTTAATTGGCTTGTCAATGTTTGGGACTTCTTTGAACTAATAACAACTGCTAATGAAGTTAATTAGCAGTGGGTTGTTTGCCAACTAGAACTGGTGTAATTTGGTGTGTGTATTCTTTCCCGATAAAGGATTTATTAGTAAAAGTCTTGCTTTAAACTGCTTGTGTGTTGTGCTTCATGGGGACAGAACAGACATATTTTTTTGTATTCTGAAAAATTTAAAATAAACATAGTTGCACTGACTTTTAGTACATTTCATCCTTTTCATTTGTCTTTTTGGCTTGCATTTCATTACGATACAATACATGCAAAGGGATTAGCTCCTAAAAAAGCTTTACCAGATCACTTTTCTTCCCTAACAGTCAAATCAGTAGCAAAATCACATCATTATGAAAACTGCAGTGAAAAAAGTTTGATGAAAGAAACAGATCTTGTTTGATGCAGGTAGTCCTTGACTAATTATCATAATTGGGACCAGAGTTTCTGTTGCCAACAAAGTGCTTGTTAGGTTATACCTGATTTTAACACCTTTTTTTTAACCCGTTATTAAGCAAATAACTGCAGTCATTAAATGAATCCTGCAATCATTAAGCTAATCTACTTTTCCCAATTGATTTTGCTTGTTACGGAGCTGGCTTGGAAATGATCCTGGGATGTTGTATGTATTGTAAATACAATATAAGTCAAGTGCTAAACACCTGAATTTTGATTATATGATCATGGAGAATTCTGTGATGGTCATAAGTGCAAGGACTGGTCATAGGTCATTGTTTTCAGTGCTGTTGTAACTCTGAATGATCACTAAAGAAATGGTTGTAAGTTGAGGACTACCTGAACTTGCCATCTCTCTAAGACACAGACCTCTCCTTTGAAAGACTCTTACACAAAAGATTGCTAAAATTTGATATGGCTGGATGAATTGGTAAAACATTTCAGTAAAATTTACATAGCAGTGTGGCTCAATTGATGGATTAAGGAACAAATCAGTGTTATTTTCCAGAAATGGAAATAAGATTCCATTTCCATTTCATTCTTGGCATAAGATTGTAGAAAATATAGGGCTGCAAATGAGAAGGCCAGTATATAATTTGTGTTGATCAAGGGAAAATACTAAAATTGCCAAGATTTCCCTGTGCTGAAGTACTTTGAAAATGAGCAAGAGGTACTATTGGAGTTCATAAAACTAACAACAAATGTACTTTCCTTTCAGCAATACAGTACAACCCTAAAAGTTCTGATGCCAATATACATGTTATTTATTTAAAATGCTTATATCTTGCCTTTCTAACCGTCAGCAGTCTTCTCCAACACCTAAATAATAATTTAAGCTCCAGTATGAGTGCTATTCGCTCAGAGGCCTTGCTTTGGAAATAGTTTAATAAAGGTAAATAAACCCCTGCATATTTTATTCTGCTAGTCCTTGCTGATTATAAGGGATGGCGCTCCATCTTCATTTCAAGGTCATTGAACCAGCACTGTCTGAAGTTATTTTGATAGTTACAAAATCAACATGACTGTTATCTTCCCACAATACCTATTTATCTCCTCTCATTTGATATTTGCATGCTTTCGAACTGCTAGGTTGGGAGGAGCTGGGGTCAAACAGGAGCTCACCCCATCATGTGGCGCTTGAGTCTTGAACCTGGACTGCCATATTAACCACTGTGCCATTGTCCTGTGAACTGCCCTGAGTCTTTAGAGAAGGGCAGCATACAAGTCTAATAAATAATAATAATTGTGCTGCCCATATTATAACGGTATGTGAAGCATTATCATTTTCATAATATGAAACATTAACACGTGTAGCACTACGATCCTATATTGGACTACACAGAATGAATTCAAATCCAATGCAGTAAACATGAAAACATTTTGTTTACAAACTAGAATGGCTGAATTCATACATAATAAGCTTGGCTTAATGCATTGTATTAATCTAGTCCCAGGCAGCCTTAGACAACTGTTGTGGGATTTATTATATAATTATGTATTTGATTTGCTAGCTGATCTTATAAGTCAAATACAGAGTTGTAGCTTTAATCCTTACGCTAATCAAATTATTTAAAGAAAGGCTTTATTTGTACCTTTATCTAGGAACTATTCTGTCTTGTTCTTAGCAATTTATATTTCATTCAATCTGATTAGAACTAGCCCTTTCAAGTTAGAGAAATGGAAATAGTTCCCTTGTTGTTTGCTGGAATAATCTGTTGCAAGATCCTGGCTTCTCGTGATTTAAAATGATGTGGAATTCCAAGATCTGCACCTTCTTGGAAATATATAGATGTATCAGGGGTAGGTTCCTCTCGGTTTAGACTGGATTGCCGGAACCGATAGCAATCCACTGGTGATGTCATGATGGCATCACAGAACTGGTTCGGTTGGTGGTGGTCTGAGGGTGCCATCATCTTTGTTGGGGATTTACCCCCCCTCCCAAATTTTTTATTGTTTGGAATTTTTTTTCCTCTGCTGCTGCTTGAAAATGGGTCCTCCTGCACCCCCCAGGTTTATACTTACCTTTATTCCTTGCCCGAAGCACAGCTGATCAACTCCTCAGCTGTATTTTGGGCTGATTATAGCTACTGAGCATGTGCAGAAGCAGAGGGTCTGTACATGTACACAATGCAAAACAGTGAAGGTAAGTGGACCCCACCTCTGAGATGTATCTGATAAGACCAATTTAATGAGAAATGTCCAATCCAGCTGAAATTAAGTATTAATTTAAATGAAACATATTAAGTATATTGTTAACATTTATGCTTACTAGAAGGATCCAAATGTACTTTACTGTGACTAAATTGTATTCAAACACAGTACCTTTTTAACAGGACAAACTTTACTGTGTCTAAAACATTCAAACGCCAACGTTTTCTGGATAGTTGAATTCCAAAACAATTTACGGCTGACGCATGTTGAAGAAGAATATGTCCCCTTATATTTCATCTAGTCAAGGTTTTCAAAGGGGTTTTTTTTCTTTTCTTCATTTTAAATCAGAGAAAACCTTGGAGAGCCAGACATGAAAATGAGCATCTTCCTTTCCAGGCTAACAAATGTGTGAAATTTCATAAAAATCCATTCTCACAATTTCATTATGCAAAGGATTAATGTTTAACACAGTCAGGCTTCAAGCTCTCACTAATAAGAAATACTACAAAAGCCTATTGTGCAAGAAGAGAACATTTCATCAGATACTCCAAAATCATATAAAAGGTTTGTGGAGTGTTATTTAGCTCAGAAATCCTTTTCTTGTGTCCAGACATTTTTCTTAACCATCAGCAATGCAAGAAAACAGTAAGAACTTTGTTCATTTCTATGTATGTTTGCAACGTCAATCTAGCTAGATTTGCAGAACGGATTATTTTTTAGTGGTTGGATCAAAAGAAACTTTCACATTAATTACGAACCACAAAATGTGTAGTGTCAGTGTCTGAAACTTGTGATTAAGATCCAAGACGGCAACATTGTCACAGGCAAGTTAAATCAGGGGAACCTGTTAAGTTGGTCATCTGTGTCCCATCATCATGAAAGGCACACACAGAGGTAGGAAATGTCACCATTGATCGTCACCAACAACATTAATTAAAGTAATATGATGAACCCTTCTTAGTTACTGAGGAAGAAATTAATAAAATGGTCATCCATTGT
This sequence comes from Erythrolamprus reginae, assembly GCF_031021105.1. NCBI lineage: Eukaryota > Metazoa > Chordata > Lepidosauria > Squamata > Dipsadidae > Erythrolamprus > Erythrolamprus reginae. Next base: position 276,918,316 of record NC_091951.1, read on the forward strand.
GAGGATAAGCATTACCTGAATTGCATAAAAGCATTAAAGTGAATATCTGTCCTTTTTGATCACACTTAAGAGCACTTCTGTTAATCTATAGAAATAGCCTTGAAAAGAGCATAGTGAAAATCAAGAGAAAACGAATGTTTGGATCCTTGCAATACAATCCCCATGCCATAGCATAATAAACAGTAGGGAAATATAATTTAGTTTACAATATTTCATCAGAAACTTCTAAAGCAGAATCCTTAAAAGAGCTTTCCTTCCTTCCTTCCTTTCTTCCTTCCTTCCTTCCTTCCTTCCTTCTTTCCTTCCTCTTCCCTCCCTCCCACCTCATAACTCAATCTCCAATTATTCATTTTCTGTAAGTGCTGATATATAAATGTTTCAGCAGTAGTTCTTGAACTGGAAAATGGGATATCCAAAGCTTCCTCCCTCCAATTTAGCTCTTTTAAGTTATGGTTAGAAAGGGGGGGGGGGATTAATGTTATGTTGACTGGTTTTCCCTGTTATTTTTTTAAAAAATGTTTTCCCCAAACAGCAATTTAATTTGAGGAATAAGTTGTTTCGTTCTGGCTTTCAGAGGAGGAAAAAAACCCCACAATTCTAATCAGGACTTGACTTTTCAGTAATATGCGATAGCTGAGGAATACCTCATTCCAGTCTGGATATTTTTTTGTAGTATCATCTTTCTAGCATTTGTCAACTTTTCTGGTTTCCCAGATGCTAACTAATCATTAGGAAAGGTTTCATGAGAGAAACTTACCTCATGGGCCTTTCCCAATCAGCCAGCTAGAGAGATGTGAAACTGGAAAAATGAAAATAACAGTCTGTATTATTTCATATCAACCAGCAGTATTATTATTATTATTATTATTATTATTATTATTATTATTATTTATTGGATTTGTATGCCACCCCTTCAAAGACATTCTGTGGCACCTTAAATTTCAGCTGAAAAGCAGACATCCATTTGTAACAGGAAAAAAAAATCATTCACAGAGCCTGGAAGAAAGTTTTCAGAATAGGACAGATAAAATTCCCCTAGGGCTTTGTAAATCCTTCTAAAGGGATGCTTCAAAAGGTGCAGGAACACATCTAAAGCAGGGGTGAAGTTCAGCAGGTTCTGACTGGTTCTGGAGAACTGGTAGCGGAAATTTTGAGTAGTTTGGAAAACTGGCAAATACCACCTTTGGCTGGTCCCAGAGTGGGGTAGGAATGGAGATTATGCAATATCCTTCCCCCAAGAGTGGTGAGAGAATAGGGATTTTGTAGTATCCTTCCCCTGCCATGCTCACCAATCATGCTCAGAGAAGTGGTAGGGAAAATTTTTGAATTTCACCCCTGATTGAAAGAACTTCTTTTTGAATCAATAAAGTAGGGGTGTCCAAACTTGACAAGTTTAAGACTTGTGGACTTCAACATCCCAGTTGAGGAATTTTGGGAGTTGAAGTCTACAAATTTTGAACTTGCCACATTTGGAGATTCCTGCATTAAAGCACCAGGGAACAGACAAAACCACTAGCCACATGTGGAAAAAGTATGGTCTGCATTTTGGCAGCTGTTGTGGAGTGTTTATATTGGGAAAGCAAAATATTAATGTAAGCAAAGCAGTGACAGGATTTGTGTTAGAAATCAGCCACCTTTTTTTGATAGTTAGAAAACAGATTGAGCAGAATGATACTATTATGGTGAGAAGAATTTTATTTCTGTTCAGTTTTTTTTAAAAAATGTATCTATACAAATAGATTGGTATTTGCAGATTTACAGATCAACCTTCATCTTTTACGGTTAAGTATAAGCTTATATCATATCAATGTACACAATTCTTTTTTCAGTTCTAAATAACAGTGAATACATATGTGTATGTATATGGGAGAAAGAGAGAAAGGGGCATTCAAGATTTAGTAAAAAGAATTTTGAAATCTTTCATTCCCTCTCAATACCCACCCCCAGGTTATTTCCCAAGTTCTTATTATTTCATAAGAAAAACTCGCATTGACACCATCCCTTATCCTAAATATTTAGCCACTAATGACAGAGGAAAATAAATTTCATTTTGTGACATACTGGCACAGATCTCTATTAGTAAATCTAAGCTAATGAATAATTTTCTTGCTGTTTTTAATCCTTTTCAGTCATAATTAAGCAGATGTATTTTAAGTTCTATCAGGCATGTATATCAAATGTTTTGTAAAATATATGAAAACAGATAGAGATGTAGGGTGTTTTTTTTTTTAAAAAAAACCCTATTGCCTAACCCCCAGAAAAATACGGATTTCTTGCAGTTTAATCTTTCTTTTATGCTCTAAGAGTGTGAAAACCCGCATAGCTTAGTGGCTTTGGTAACTTTCCAATAATTATCAGTGATGTAGCAATCCAAGTGCATGGTTCACACAGACTTTAATAGGAACTTAAAGCTGTAGTATTATCTTGACAATAGGCCTTCCCGATGGGACTTCTCTCTGAATCCATTAAGTGAACACTACAAAAAGTGTTTATAATATCAAGAAGAGACTGACTAGGGCTAAAATGGAAGATGGAGCTTCTAAATCTACAAGCCAGAACTCAATTATAAAATTGTATAAAAACAAGGGGGGGAAAGCCAATAACCCTTTCATTTAAGAACAAAATCCCCAGAGTGAAGTGTAACTTATTCTATGGATAAGCTTTACCAGCAGTGACTCCATAAAAGACGAGAATGTAGCTAATGATGAGAGGCATTGTCACCGGGGTTACGCTGCAGATAACATGTGTCCTTCATGGATATAATTTCTATGAAATAGGTGTTTTCTTATTATGAGAAGTGCATCAGGAAGAATGCTCTTATTTCCAGGGCACATCCTGTACACATTCATTTGGGGCTTAATATAATATAATATGGTTCCCTCCCACACACAATTCACTCTTTACCAGGCAAAACCTGGAAAAGATTTTATTTTAATCATTCTAAAACCCATCTTTTGGTAATACCTTAATTAGGCGAATTCTCACATTTCATCTGGAGTGTAACTAGATGCAGGCTCCTGGGTTGAAAATAAGCTACACCTGTTTTATCCTTCCTCTTCCATGGCTTTCCATCTTGTCTGATAAAAATTCATATTAGGGTGTAAGTGGCCACCCTATTAAGTAGGGATGTCAGGGTACGAATCTATGCAAAATAATGTTCACTATAGCTATTTTTCCTCTAATGAGGGGGAAAAAACATCCCAAGACACCTTTACATTTCTTCCACTGTATGTGATCAACAGTCACACATTTTAAAATATCATTATTATGCTTCTTAAAAATAAAAGTTGCTGTGGGATGTGAAGTACAAATTGCTTAAAGATGACAAGTAAAAATGTTGCTTTAGGAACAAAATAGGAAGCACCATATCCCCCCCCCCCTGTCCCAGTTAAAAGCGGTGTTCCCCAAGGTAGTGTACTGGGACCAATGCTCTTCATTCTCTACATCAATGACCTGTGCGATTTCATCACAAGCAACTGTGTCCTCTTCGCCGACGATATAAAACTCTTCAACACCACCGATAACACAACTACTCTCCAAAAAGACCTGAACTCTGTTTCTGAGTGGTCTAACACATGGCAACTCCAAATCTCAACTAGCAAATGCTCTGTCCTACACTTTGGGAAATAGAATCTGAACTCCAAATACGAACTGAATAATCAAATTATCACAGATAACCCCCACTCGGTTAAAGACCTTGGTATACTAATAACAAAAGATTTAAGTGCCAAAGCCCACTGCAACAACATATCAAGCACAAGTAGCTCAAAAACTTTTTCCTGTTATTTGTAACAATGTTTTACTTCCTCCTGATAATTTTTATCAAATAAGACATTTACCTGAACCTGAACAAGAAACGTATGAGTGAGATTTTTGCAAAAGGTTTAGAAAAACACTTTACACTGAAAAGCTTAGGACACATTCATGATTACTTAGGAGTTCAGATTCAGAAAACTCAGAAGGGGTTTAGCCTCTCACAAGCAAACAAGATTGATCAACTTTTGCAACAATGCAACATGGCTGATGCACGCCCATGTCGGTCTCCAATGCAGACAGACTTTTACAAGTTGACATACCAAAACAGTCCTTTGTTTAAGGACCAAACACTTTATCGCTCAGTCATTGGGTCACTGTTATACATTAGCAGTTGGACAAGACCCGACATTTCACTTAGTGTGAATTTGTTGTCATGACACGTAGGCAATGCAACTACATTGCATTGGACATGCATAAAGAGATTACTCAGATACATGAAGCACACGATGGACATGGAATTGTTCCTGGAACCAGAACACAACAAGTATCCTGAATTGATTTGCTATGCAGATTCCGATTGGGTGAGTGACATTGAAACTGAGTTGTAAACCTAATCCTACGTAGCTTCTGCTCTGGCAATCTCTCACTACTTACCAGAGCTTACAAAACTTTTGCCAGACCCATCCTCGAATACAGCTAATCTGTTTGGAACCCATATCACATCTCAGACATTAACACCCTTGAAAATGTCCAAAGATACTTCACCAGAAGAGCCCTTCACTCCTCCACTCAAAACAGAATACCCTACGAGACTAGACTTTCAATCCTGGGCCTAGAAAGCTCAGAACTAAGACGCCTTAAACAAGATCTAAGTATTGCCCACAAGATCATATGCTGCAACGTTCTGCCTGTCGGCGAATACTTCAGCTTCAACCACAACAACACAAGAGCACACAACAGATTTAAACTTAATATTAACCACTCCAAACTTGACTGTAAAAAATATGACTTCAGTACCTGAGTTGTCGAAGCGTGGAACTCATTACAGGACTCCATAGTGTCATCCCCAAACCCCCAACACTTTACCTTTAGATTATCTACGGTTGACCTATCCAGATTCCTAAGAGGTCAGTAAAGGGCGAGTACAAGTGCACTAGAGTGCCTTCCATTCCCTGTCCTATAATCATTCCTATATCTCCTACAACTTTCTTCTATTCCTATATCTCTTCTTCTATTCTTTCTTAGATATATTTTACCATGAGTATATTCTCTATAACCTTCATTATGCATTCAACAAAATCAATCAATCAATAAAAAATAAATAAAGGATGGGAAGTAAAAGTGTTACTTTAGGGTGGAAACCACCAGAATCTAAGGGGAAAATGGCATGGTTTGGACCCCTTCAAGGTGAAATAAAAACGGGGTCTTTCCCACACATAAAACAACCACATTATTTCATTTCCACTTGGCTACTTTATCCCAAAGATTACACAAAAGCCCGAAGACTCATTTTGGCAATAACCATATTTACTAGTAACAGCAGCCCTCAGATGAATAGTTTCTTGAAACTCAGTGGCAGCTTTATCCGACCAGTGTCCCAAATAAATCAGTTCTTATTATTCCACATTCGTTTAATCCAGGGACATTAGTCAGGAGACCTTTCTCAGTCCAATAAACAGCAGTAGTAGCAGTTTTTCTTTATGAGAGTAGTTGCTCAACCTAAATTAGAGAAAGACAGAATTTTTTTGCAGTGTGATTTAAAGATATATAATGTCAGGCTATAACAGGGCAAGAAACCTTCACCCATGTGTATAAAAATACCAGGGTCATCATTCTGGCAAATGGGGATTACTTTAGAATGTGTGGTTTATTTTGTCTTCTCAAAGCCACCTTTAGGAGCAGCAGGTTATGTTCCTGTTATTATGGAGTTGCTCTTACCTGATTGAGTTGGGTTTGAATACACCTTTCTATTTATTCGATGGTGTGTCATCTTACATTCCTGAGAAGATTCTGTTTGCCAAATATTCTTCGGCCAAATGATGTATATGTGATTTGATCGTGATTTGATTTCTCTACTTCAAGAATTAGTACTAGGTACTAATTTTATAATTAGTATAATTTTATATACTAATTTTATTTTTCTCTTTTTTATAAAAGAGAACTTGTGTTTGCACAGGGATCTTTCATTAGCAATGAAGAAAGGGGGAGGCATTATTTAGTGAAGTAACAAGGCATTAGGCTCTCTCTCAGCCTCAGGAACAAGGCCATAGAAGCACTTTCAAAATTTTGCCAGGAAAATTGCAGTCACTAGGAATCAAACTGGATTAGAAAACTGCTCCACCCACCAAATAATATCGTCTATTTGCTCTCAAAAAGTAACATTAGGGAGACATAGGCAGTTGATAATAGAAACACCTCTTCTAGGATGAAAGTCTAGTGCCCCACTAATTATTCAAATTCAGCAACAAAATGAGACTACTCTCTTATTTGCCTCTTCCTCTCACCTCTCTGAAAAATGAAGAAGGGGAGAGGGATAAAAAAAAGGAGTACAGTGATACCTTGTCTTATGAACTTAATTGTTCCTGGGACGAGGTTTGTAAGGTGAAAGGTTTGTAAGATGAAACAATGTTTCCCATAGGAATCAATGGAAAAGCAATTAATGCATGCAAGCCCAAAACTCACCCCTTTTCCCAGCCGAAGCACCCGTTTTTGTGCTGCTGGGATTCCTCTGAGGCTCCCCTCCATGGGAAACCCCACTTCCGGTCTTCCGTGCTTTTGTGATGCTGCAGGGGAATCCCAGCAGCGCAAAAACGGGTGCTTCGCTGGCAAAGGAAATCCGGAGGTGGGGTTTCCCAGCAAGGCGAGCCTCCGCCTCAGCGAAATTGCAGCATCGCAAAAACACAGAAATCCTCGAAACCCCACCTCCGGACGTCCGTGTTTTTGTGATGCTGCGATTTTGCTGAGGCTCTACTCGCTGGGAAATCCCACCTCCAAACTTCCGTTGCAAGCAAAGCGCCTGTTTTTGCGCTGCTGGGATTCCCCTGCAGCATTGCAAAAACACAGAAGTCTGGACGTGGTGTTTCCCATGGAGGGGAGCCTCAGGGGAATCCCAGCAGCACAAAAATGGGCGCTTCACTGGCAACAGAAATCTGGAGGCGGGGCATCCCAGTGGCAGCAGCTTGGGTTTGTAAGGTGAAAATAGTTTGGAAGAAGAGGCAAAAAAACCCCGGGTTTGTATCTTGAAAATTTGTATTAAGGGGGGTTTATAAGATGAGGTATCACTGTATATTATATGTGAACCAGTGATGGACTGCCAAAAAGTTTACTTCCATACTGTGGGCATGGCTTATTTTGTGGGCGTAGCTTGATGATCACATGACTGGGTAGGAGTGGCTTGCCAGCCATGTGGCCAGGTGGGAGTGGCTTGACAATCATATGACCTAGGTGGCTTAAAGGTCATGTGACTGGGTGGGAGTGGCTTACCGCCCAAGATAAGTTTTCAAATAGGTACTTGGACTCTTTTTCAGTTGATTAAGTCACATTATTTGAATAGCCACAAAAAGGGCAAGTGATAGACAGCATTATTTGTTGAGGAGCACAGTAACATTTTAAGGTTTTTGTACTGAACCCACAAGGTTCAGTATGATAACAGATTAGGCAAGTAGCTCAATTTTCTTTGGTTGCTATAAAAGTTCAGTTCTAGATAATGATTAAAATGATTAAAGCGTTTATGGGTAAAAACATACTATTTAATTATTTCCTATTTTAAAAGTAACTAAGGATCATACTAAGGTACTAGTGAAGGAAGTATAATAAAAATATCTGTTAAGTATTCAATAAATAGTGCATAAACTTACTACCCCCACTGTGTCCCGCTCCCTGCCCCCCCCAGTTGGGGGCAGCAGCCCATTACTGATGTACACACACGGAAAGAAAGAAGAAAAAAGGAATGAATACAATACTAGGATGTGGCACAGTAGACTAGCAATGTGCCAGGCATCAAGATCCATATGTGTGGCATTCAGTTGTAGGCCTTCTTGTAGTCCAGGCTGTGCCCCAATTGGTCTTACCTACACATTGACTCTTGGGCAACTAGTTGTATCTATAGGAAACTAGTCTTTTCAGCCTCTGGTGTTATTCTCATACTGTACCACATTCTCATACTGGCCCATATAGACTTATAGTATGGTGACTATGTAGATTAGGAGGCACATGATAACTCTTCTGGCACTTCAGGGGATATCACAAAGAAGAGGGAATTGATCTTATTCTCTAAGCCACCAGAGGGCAGGACAATAATAATGGATGTAAGCATGTTAAAGAGAGATCCAGTCTAAATTAAGGAGAAATTTTCTAACACGGAGAACAATCTATGAGCCGAGGTGGCGCAGTGGGTAGAGTGCAGTATTACAGGCCACTAAAGCTGACTGCTAGATCTACAGGTCAGCGGTTCAAATCTCGTCACTGGCTCAAGTTTGACTCAGCCTTCCATCCTTCCAAGGTAGGTAAAATGAGGACCCGGATTGTGGGGGCAATATGCTGGCTCTGTTAAAAAGTGCTATTGCCAACATGTTGGAAGCTGCCCTGAGTCTAAGGAGAAGTGTGACATTAAAAAATATATAATCAAATAAATAGATAGATAGATAGATAGATAGATAGATAGATAGATAGATGGATGGATGGATGGATGGATGGATGGACGGACGGACGGATGGACGGACGGACAGACAGACAGACAGATAGAATAGCTTGCCTCCTGGGATTGTGAGTGCTTCATCACTTAGGGTTTTTTTAAAAAGCAGATTGGACAACCATTGAGCAGTGAGTTAGATTATAAGGTCCCTTCCAGTCTTATGATTCTATAATTCTATGATTTTATTTTTATTTATTTATTTTTGTCAAGCATATATAACTGTGATGGCAAACCTCTTTTTGTTTGCATGCCAAAAAGGGGGTGGACACAGGGGGGGTTGCACGCATGCCTGCCCACACCCAGAATCCCATGTGCCCTCCTGCACATAAACTTGTGACACCCCCCTGGCATGTGATGGGATGCCCAGTTTTTGCTTATCCTAGGCACCAGAAAATGGCCTTCCCCAGCCCCCTGGAGTTCCTTTATACAGTATAATGCTATTTAATATTCTTAGCATACAACGGAGTATAATTTCTCTTTGAGAATGTAGAGGGAACACATGGCTGTGATTTAAAGTATTCAATGAAAGAGCTGTTCCTAAATGTTAAGGAGATTCTCAGGAGTCTAAAGTTGTACTAAGACTGAACCTCATTCTATGCACTCAATGAATTGTGAATTCAAAGACATCCAGTAGTTAATGACAAAACGTTTAGTCGTTTTCATGTAGATTGGCGGGGGGATGTTTTCTCTAATATGTTTTAGTCTGTTTTCATACAAATAAGCCTATTCAAACTCAGGGTATGAAAATTCTGACATCCTAACTACATCCTATTTGCAGATTCTACAGCAACAGAGATTTTCTTGAATTTATTTCATGCTATGGCAAAGAGAAAAAGAAACCGAAATATTCACAGAATATTTATAAGCTTGAGGTATCTTAAAGTTTGGGAATCTTTTCAGTTGCAAATCTTTTTATAAAGCTATAATTATTTTCCACCATAATTTGCAAAGAAATTCATTAAAAATCAGACAATGTCATTTTCTTGATGTGTTTTCTCATGTTGTTTCTCATGGTTGAGGCCTACCTATGATGTCAATTACAGGCCTCTCTCATCCTTTTAAGTGGGAGAACATGCACAATTGGTGTCTGACTAAATACTTCCCCTCCCTCACTGTAGATGGTAGTTGTGGCACAGGTTCCAATGAAGCATCTGGGCCACATAGTTGTGCCTCGGTTTGTAATCCATTTTTCATTTGTTTATGATCACGCATGTTCACATATAGTTTACTAATACAATATTCAAAAAAAGCACTTACAGTAGCTAAAATGAACATTTTTAAAGTCTGGGTCCAAAAAGATTTGTATGCTGCCCCGAGTCTTCAGAGAACGGTGGCATACAAATCTAATAAATAATAATGATAATAATAATAGTACAAGTATATAGTCATTGTGCACCGCAAAAACTAAACAACAAAAAACAAAACAAAAAACACTCATAGAAAGAATCCCTCAAATGAGACAAAGTCATGTAATTTCAAGTTTCAAATATACAGGGAAATTTTTTTACAGGGTCTCAAATTTCATTTTGGGCCTGAACGGAACAGCAGGGTTAAGCCAGTCACATGACCATTACGCCATCCCCGGTCACATGATTGTCAAACCACTCCCACCTGATCACATGGCCAGCAAGCCACACCCACAAAATAAGCCATGGCCACAGCCCTCCACTGTTAATATTATAACACAGATCCACATCCATTTTCATACATTTTGTTTGTTGATATACAATATTTATGATATATATATAATTCCTTCAATATTATCTTTGTAAATAGGGCCACGAGTCAATTTTTATATTTGTTCTGTCAGTTGCTCTCTATTTTTTAGTTTTCTGAATGGGTCTAATATGTCTCTATATTTGATCATTTTGATCACATCTATTAAATTTGGACAGATCATAGCCTCCATGGTGGAAAGGCAATTGGGAATTTTCATATAGTTTTTCTTTTTAATTTCATACCATATTTTCAAAAGGTGCTTGTTAAAATTTTGTTGTAATTTAGTTCCATCATTCCATAGGTATGCATGCTACCCTATCTGAAGATCATAACCTAATAGTAATATTTGTTTGTTTGTTAAATTAATCAATTCCTTTATCCAGGTCAGGGATGTTGCTTAGTAGTAGAGTTTCCAATCAGGTAGTCCGAGGCCACCTCTGTTCTTATTTATTTATTTGATTTTTATGCTGCCCTTCTCCTTAGACTCAGGGCAGCTTACAACATGTTAGCAATAACACTTTTTAACAGAGCCAGCATATTGCCCCCACAATTTGGGTCCTCATTTTACCCACCTTGGAAGGATAGAAGGCTGAGGCAACCTTGAGCAGGTGATAAGATTTGAACCACTGACCTACAGATCTACAGTCAGCTTTAGTGGCCTGCAGTACAGCACTCTACATGCTGTGCCACCCAGGCTCCTATTATCTTGTAGATTGGTTAGCTTGATCCTTGGTTTTTTATTGGGTCCTATAAATTTAGAATTTTTTTTTAATTTAGTGAAAAATTTCATCTCTAATTTAATGGGAGTCATTTGGAAAAAATACAGTATAAGAATTTTGGTAAATCACAAAAGTACCTCATCCTACAAATTATAACTGCAGCTAGGATATCCTACGCTCTTTTCTGGAAACGAGACCAAATACCCTCTTTATTTGTAATAATCACAAAAATCATAGAGTGTGCTGAAATGTCGAAAACAGCAATGGAATCACAAAACAAAAAAGATTCAGAATATTACGAAATATGGGAACACTGGTACAAATGGGTTTCTCAAAGAAAATATCAAAATCAACTATAGCAAAATCACTATCTTATTAAACCATCAAACATATCCAAACCTCGAACACTCAAATAAACTCCAAGTAAAAGATTGAGCACCAAAAACCATTCAAATTCGCAATAAAATGCATACTATATCTCTTTTTATTTGACTTTTAACCAACTCAATACATATTACAACTCTAACAACCTTCACCAACAAAACTAACATGTATAACCTACCTACTATATTACTTATATACTCCTTATACTACTATCTGACAAAAGTTGTCACTGAAAGCGTCTGCACTAAATGCAGATTTTTCTTTTCTCTCTTTTCCCCTCCCTTTTCCTTCCCTTCCCCCTCCCTTCCCTTCCCTTTTTTTTCTTTTTCTCTTTCTCTTTCTTTTCTTTTCTTCTCTTTTCCTTTCTTTTCCTCTCTCTCTTTCTATCCCTTTAATCTACCAATATTTCTATAACCTTTTACTACCTAATACATATCAAAAGAACTATAACATTTACTATCATAACCTTAGACAATCTCTCTTTTTTTTAACCCACTCTTTATTCACTCTTTGTTTATAATGTTTAAAAATTACAATATTTCTACTGAAAAGTTGATTTAATGTCTATGTACAATGATTAAGAAATATACTATTCCTTCTAAGAAATATATGTACTATAATCTACTCCTAACATAATGTATAACTATATGCCTTATTTCAACTATTTGATTATGTATCTCTCCCCCCTCTTTCCTCCCCCCTCTCCCTGACTCCCTTCTCCTCCTCTCTTTCCCTTCTTTCCTTTTTTCCTTCCACCATATTTATAAATAAAGTATATTTTCAAAAAAAAAAAAAAGAATTTTGGTAAGATTACTGCTACATGTCCTAATAGTGATAATTACATTTTTCTAATTCTAATTTCATTGGATGTATTAAGTTCTCATAATATCTTTTTGATAGATGAGCTATTTCATCTCTAATTTAATGGGAGTCATTTGGAAATTAATATCAATATTTTGGAAGATTGGAAGTTGTGGAGAGACCTGGCCCACAGCATCTCCAAGAGTCAGATAGATTGAAAAGATAACATCATTATCCTCACCCTATTTTATCCAGCTAAAGAATTCTTGGTCTTTCAATTCAGAATTTGTCTCCTTAGCCCAACCTTATTAAAAAGAAAAGAAGGGGGAAAGAATAAAGGAAAAAAATGAAATTACAGTGGAACCCCGACATAAGAGCTGCTCTACTTAAGAGCAACTCGAGATAAGAGCTGGGAGGGGAGAGATATTTTTGTTCTACTTACAAGCCCAAATTCGAGATACAAGCGCCAAGGAGCTGTCTCCTGAAGCCAAACGCTAACTTCCGCGTTCGGCTTCAGGAGACAGCTGCGAAGCGGCGCGCGTGTTTTAAAAGGTTGCAGCCGCCCTGGGGGGCTCGGGGGGGTGCTTGCAGCTTTCTTTCTTGCTCTTTTTCTTTCTCTCTTTTACCTTCCCTTCCTCTATTTCTTCTTTTCTTTCTCCTTCCCACCTTCTTCCCTCCCTCCCTCCCTTCACTCATTCCTCTCTTACTCTCCCCTTTCATAAGTTTCCTTGCTTCCTTCCTCTGTTCCTGTCCCTTCCCCCTTTCTTTCTTTCTTTCTTTCTTTCTTTCTTTCTTTCTTTCTTTCTTTCTTGCTCTTTTTCTTTCTCTCTTTTACCTTCCCTTCCTCTATTTCTTCTTTTCTTTCTCCTTCCCACCTTCTTCCCTCCCTCCCTCCCTTCACTCATTCCTCTCTTACTCTCCCCTTTCATAAGTTTCCTTGCTTCCTTCCTCTGTTCCTGTCCCTTCCCTCTTTCCTTCCTTCCTTCCCACCCTCCGTCCATTCATTCACCCATTCCTCTCTTGATCGCTTAAAGCCGGTCCCTGGTGCAAAAAGGGTTGGGGACCTCTGTCCTACAGGATTGGGTGGCAGAGAAGTTGAACATATGTAAATTTAAAAGTTTAAGAAAGTTTACAAGTTAAGTGAAAGAAACTTCATTATTCATTTATATGTACATGTACATTTCTTCATTAAAAACATGTCTTTCTGCATAATTTAGACTAACTTTGTGAGTTTTTTGAGGGCTGGAACCAATTAAAATTATTTACATTAATTCCTATGGGGAAAAGTCGTTCGAGATAAGAGCTGCTCGACTTAAGAGCCCAGGTCCGGAACGAATTAAACTCGTATCTCGAGGTACCACTGTACTTTTGATATTCTAGTCTGGTCAACTGTCCAGAAGTAAGAATATTTTTTTTAAAAAGTTCTATGTTCATAATGATCCAGTGGCTGAATGATCAAGATCCGGTCTAGTTTTCACCAGTTGTGTGCTAGTATAAACAGGATTATGCAGAGAAAAGCTTTTTGGAGTCGATGGAATGAAAGGTCTCCCAGCAAGCATGTAATTTGCCAAATAGCAATATTGCACTATAAATGCAGTTTGTCACATCTACTGTTTTAATTTCTTCCTTGCACCAAAGGGGGAAAATAGTCTGAAGAAACAACAGTTTGAAGACTCTGTCTATCAGCAGTAGAGAGGCAGTTGAGAACTGCTCAGGTGTCAACTAAACAGAATGAAAAGGCAGGCAATTAAGAACCCATGAAACACAGCATAGATTTTTTTAAAAAAATGTTGTTCCCTGTCCTGGAGCATCTAAACTTGCATCACTCCATAACATTGCACTAAAATTAAAATGTCATGTGGTTACTCAGACTTGGCTGCTGCCACAACATAAAATGACAGGAGGCCACCAGGAGGGAAGAAGGGTTTATCAGCCAATCCTTCAGCTGAAAACCAAAGGGTATATATTAGTGCTTTGGTGTGATCCATCAGTCAAGGTTATGAACAGCTTTCGAAGAAGAATTAGATATAGTAACTCTAGGTACGTTGGTTTGATGGTCATCCCAAAATAGACATGTGCCATTTTGGCACTTTGACTGAAGTTGCATTCTCAGAATAGAATGAAAAAAAAATGAATACGAAGGCTTTGGCAGCCACTCTGTGCACCGTAACCATTCAGTTTCAGTGCTATTTGGATGATATGTCAATTTAATCTTCATCCTACAATCAAGCCCTAAGAGATTTGGAGACTACCATTCAAATTTTGGAAAACCACAGGTTCTCCATTCACCAGGAGAAAAGTCATTTGATACCTTCTACTACAATACTCCATTTAGGGGCTATTGTTGATCCAGTTCAAGGGTTGGTTTACCTATATCCCCAGATCATGAGTCTAGTATTGTAGAAATGGTAGAGACCCTTAGTAGGAATAAATGTTCATCAGTGGCGACATTATCCCAAGCTCCTGGAAAAAAATGGTTTCTACCTTTGCTATCGTACCATGGTGCTGTATCTATTCCTGAGATCTGCAATGGCTTATTCTACCATTTCAGTGGCCTGGAAGGGGCACCTCTCCATCAACAGTCCAACTACAGATGGAGCTCATCTCATCTATGGCATGGTGGGGTTCCAAGGTGATAATTTGGAGTACTGTGTTCAGTTCTGGAGACCTCACCTACAAAAAGATATTGACAAAATTGAATGGGTCCAAAGACGGGCTACAAGAATGGTGGAAGGTCTTAAGCATAAAACGTATCAGGAAAGACTTAATGAACTCAATCTGTATAGTCTGGAGGACAGAAGGAAAAGGGGGGACATGATCTAAACATTTAAATATGTTAAAGGGTTAAATAAGGTCCAGGAGGGAAGTGTTTTTAATAGGAAAGTGAACACAAGGACAAGGGGACACAATCTGAAGTTAGTTGGGGGAAAGATCAAAAGCAACGCGAGAAAATATTATTTCACTGAAAGAGTAGTAGATCCTTGGAACAAACTTCCAGCAGACGTGGTTGGTAAATCCACAGTAACTGAATTTAAACATGCCTGGGATAAATATATATCCATTGTAAGATAAAATACAGGAAATAGTATAAGGGCAGACTAGATGGACCGTGAGGTCTTTTTCTGCCGTCAGTCTTCTATGTTTCTATGTTTCTATAACCATCAGTAAAGGGCTACAATATTTTTTTTACTACAACACTGTGTGTGTGGCTTATTTTGTGGGTGTGGCTTGCTGGCCATATGACCAGGTGGAAGTGGCTTGACAATCATGTGACTGGGGTGGTTTAAAGGTCATGTGACTGGCTTAAAGGTGGCCAACTTGATGTCACTCATGTCAAGTGTTAGGGTTAGGATGCCTGGCCTCTCCTCTCCTCAAAGAGATACAATTTCCCTATCTATTTACTATTACTGAACATCCAAAATATACTATTTAAATCTATCTATATATGCTATATGTGTACATACATATTACACACAGCCACACAAAAATATACACTATCTACTATATAAACTATATGTATATGTATACACACATGCGCACATGCACAGCTCTTCTAAAATTATACACATTCAACCTCATTTACTGTGATAGAAAAACATACCCAGAGCCAAGAAGGGAAAAAAAGAAAAAAAATCAAAATGTTTCTACTGGTTCTGCCTAACTGACCAAAATTTTCCCACCAATTTTGTATATCTGACTATATCCGTAGGAACCCATCACTGATGACTCATCCAGGGAACTTCAATTATTATTATTACTTATTAGATTTGTATGTTGCCCCTCTCTGTAGACTCGGGGCGGCTCACAACACAACAAAAACATTTTATAACAAATCTAATAATTTACAATTAAAAATATTAAAAAACCCCATTATTAAACAGACATACACACAAGCATACCATACATAAATTGTATAGGCCCGGGGGAGATATCTCAGTTCCCCCATGCCTGACGACAAAGGTGGGTTTTAAGGAGTTTGCGAAAGGCGAGGAGGGTAGGGGCAGTTCTAATCTCTGGGGGGAGCTGGTTCCAGAGAGTCAAGGCTCTTCCCCTGGGGCCCGCCAACCGACATTGTTTAGTTGATGGGACCCGGAGAAGGCCCACTCTGTGGGACCTAATCGGTTGCTGGGATTTGTGCGGCAGAAGGCGGTCTCGGAGATATTCTGGTCCGATGCCATGAAGGGCTTTAAAGGTCATAACCAACACTTAGAATTGTGACCGGAAATTGATCGGCAACCAATGCAGACTGCGGAGTGTTGGTGTAACATGGGCATACCTAGGGAAGGTATGCGCATGCTTAGTCATCACAACAGATGTGAGCTTAACTGAATGTATAATGTATAACTGTATCTATTTCAACCTGGTCACATCAAAGCAAACAATGATGCAAGAAAATACCCCTTTGAATCCTATAAAAGATTATAAACGGGACACTCTGAGCCTATTTGTCTGCTTTTCTGGTAAGAAAATATAAATATAAACTTCATTTGCAGTTTATATTTATATTTATATACATCCGGTTTCAATATGTAGGGCTGCTTATAATGCAGCCTGGTGCATACGTTTCACCTCCCCCCTTCCACCCCATCTAAACAGACCTGTAAAAAGAAAACGTTTAATGGGATAAGAATAATATAATTTAAAATCCCTGATGCCAGCACGAAGTCAATTCTTGGCAGTTGATTTAGAGGCAGCCTGCATTAGCCTCTTCTTATCAGATGAGGTTTGTATTAAAGTTCCCTGATGCAGTTTTCAAGGAAAGACACTGCGGGTTGTTGCTCTTTGTGATTGGCTCCGACACGTGCCACTGAAAGGGCTTTTAGCAGAGAATGATTTTTTTTTAAAAAAAAAGTCTGTATTGAGTTCGGGCTGATTTTGATAGCCCGTTTCAGTCAAGAACCATAAAGTTATTGCACATTTAAAACTGTCAGTGTGAGCCTCATTCTATCTCTCGGCTTCTTTCTGTCTCTCTCCCTCTCATCATTTCAGAGGACTGCAAGGTTACAGAAAGGTCTAATCAATTGTCAAACTCTCCTTTATCACCAAGAAGGTGGATTTTTAAAATAAAAAAATAAAAAAAGAAATCCTAACTGCCCTGCTATAGGGGGTTCTTCTGACTACACCGCACCCTTTTCACATACAATGCTGCCATGATTAATGTCCTCCCACCTCAGACCTTGTTAAAACCTGTTCTTTAAAGCAGCCTGGCGCTCCGCAGCGAGAGCAAGAGTGAGGTTGCATAAATCAACGTGTTCTCAGAGCCCCCAGGATATCCATTATAGATGCCAGCTGGATGACTGGAAGATAGAGAAAAATGAATATTGTATCCTGTGGCCTTTTGCCTCTAATGACCACTTTTCAACATTTTTGAAGGCATGATTAAATTTTGATAACTGGGGAAGTCACTCTGAACAGGCTGAAATAGAGATAAATTGACTGAGGGTCTGACATCTCAGTGGAGAGCAGGCAACTAATTAGTGTGTGAATCGCACTCTGAAAGAGATGTAAAAAGGAGGCAGGTTTAATCAGAGGCGCTGCGAGGTACAGGAATAGTCGGGGATAATTGCGGCCTAGGTAGAAATCACAGGCTCAACGAGCGGCTTTTTCTGTCCTCTTGATTGGCAGCCGCTGACCTAGTGTCTCAAACCCTTGAACTCCTACAACACTAACAGCCTTGTCAAAGCAATTTGCTTGCAGCTCTCCGTGACTGCTTATTTCAGCAGCGGCGGTGCTAGGACACCCAATTGGAAAAGGTACTTTGCTCCTTGGCTCCAGTGGGAGCTAGGCGGAACAGCCTCATTATTTCTGATGACTTTCCTTTTGAACCTTTTACTCTCGCCTCTCCTCAACACACTTTACAAACCCCTACCTGGACCCTCACCCCGGGGGCTCTTCTGGACAGATGAAGTGTCAGATCAATTTAACTGTTGATTACTGAGGGAAAGAAGAAAGGGCGGGGATGGCTATCGATAGAATATCGTATCAAACTTCTTCCGGCAGTCATCACGGTACTTGCAACACAATATATCCTGGAAAGGTACGATATAGATCACAACAGATTCTTTTATGATGTTTAAGAAACAAAGACCAGGTATACTATTTGATTAATGGTTGTCTGGGACAAAACCATAGTACTGGATGCAACTAAACCTAGCTAAAAGATTCAGAGCAATAGAAACGCAACCTCCCTCCCTCCCTCTCTGTTTCTCTTCTCTCTTACACACTGACACACAGATACACAAACAAGGAGGAAAAAGAGAGGGAGAGAATGGGGGGAGGGAGGGAGAGAGAGGCAGAAATGGTATTCAGCAGGTTTTGACCAGTTCTGGAGAACCAATAGTGGAAATTTGGAGTAGTTTGAAGACCTGATAAGTACTACCTCTGACTGGCCCTTCCCCTCATCTATTCCCTGCCTCCTGAATCCCAGCTGATCAGGAGGAAATGGGGATTTTGCAATAACCTTTCCCTGGAGTGGGGAGGGAATGGAGATTTTACAGTATCCTTCCCCTGCCACACCACACCATGCCCACAGAACCAGTAGTAAATGTTTTTTTGCATCCCACCACTGGAGGGAGGGAAAGGGAGACAGGGGGGAGGGAAGGATCGATGGAGGGAGGGGCAGGCCTCCCTTGGCATGTGTGTGGAGATGAAGAAACAGCTATTCTGTTGATTTTTTTTAACCTGAAAACGAAGTAGAGTTCCTCAGCATTAAATTTTATTTTTGCCCGAGGCAATGTAGTTTCTCTTTCTAAACTGATCAACCCTCTGGGATTGGTGGGTTTCTCATGTGTGTGTGTGTGTGTGTGTGTTTGTGTGTTTGTGTGTATGTGTGTTTGCAGGTGGATACCAGAAGCGTTCTGTAATTGGGGTTTCATATGACACTCACTACTTTCCTGAAGCCTTCAGCAAGGAATTTTGTTACATATTTCACATGATAATGAGGGGCTATTGTTATTAGTGCTACATAATGAAGTGTTTGGGGAAAGTGGTCGCTTTTGATTAGGTGGTTAGTTTAGTCAGGTTTTATCTGTTTTTCCATTTCTCCCATTTTTAAAGAGGTCATAAGTAACTAGTAAGCATTTTTTAAAAAAAATATAAAACAACAGGCATAGGATTTTGTGCATACCCTGCATTATTATAAACATTAATATAAGAATCAGGTCTGATTCAAACTTATGGAGAACTAATATTTTCTGAGTTCTCCATAACATCCTCCTGAGTTGCCTAGAGAAGGGTGTCATAGAAATCTAATAAATGAATGAATGAATGAATGAATGATTGAATAAATAAATAAATAAATAAATAAATAAATAAATAAATAAAACAAACAAACAAACAAACAAACAAACAAACAAACAAACAAACAAACAAACAAATTCCACATGCCATTTGGAAGGCCATTTCCAGAACACCGTGCAGTAAACATTTCCCTCATTTTGTCTTCTGTCACTCTTGGAAAATCTGAAGTAAAGTGTTCCCTCGATTTTCACGGGGGTTACGTTCCAAGACCTCCTGCGAAAGTCGATTTTCCGCAAAGTAGCGGTGCGGAAGTAAAAACACCATTTTTGGCTATGGACAGCCAAAAACTACCCCCACGCACCCTTTTTCAAGGCAGCGCAAGCAGCCTGGCTTGAAATTAGGGCAGGGAGCGACGAAAGTGCGGAGGCCGGCAAAGATTGCTTTGAATGTCAGCTGCCCCCGCCCCCCAGCGCCTCCGGCCCCCTTGCCGCTACTGCCCGCTCGCCCGATCCACCCCTCTCACCGGCTTTCTTCAGACACGGGTCCTCCTGCAGCAGCGCTGGCGGCTATGGCTTCTCATCCTCCTCATTCGGCCGGTAGCCACTCTGAGCGCTTTCAGAATGCCTGCCTCGCCCCTCTCACAGTCCCTTAGCTGAGAGCACTTTTGTCCCAGCTATCAGCGAGTGGGCTGCAGGAGAGGTGGGGGCAGGTGTTCTCACAGAGAGGGAGAGGGAGAAAGAGAGAGAGAGCAAGAGGGGGGAGAGTGGAAGGTAGAGAGAGAGAAAAAAATGATAGAAAAAGGGAGAAAAAAGAGAAATGAGAAAATGATTGAAGCAGAGAATGACAGGAAAGAAAGAGAAAGAGAGAGAGAAGTGACTCTTGGTGATGACGTATGATGTCATCGTGTGGGAAAAACCGTGGTATAGAAAAAAAACCACGGAGTATTTTTTAATTAATTTTTTTTGAAAAACCGTGGTATAGTGTTTCGCGAAGTTTGAACCCGCGAAAATTGAGGGATCACTGTACCTTGCTTATCTGATTATTGCATTTCTTCCTGCCTTACCTTTTGCTGCTGAATCCATTACTGTATGCTTTTTGTTAAGCCATCCATGTATTTAGTGCTTGAGAATTTATTCTTTGTAGACCTGGTTGGGCAAATGAAATATGAGTAAGAAGGAAGGGTTATGGAAAACAATCTCACCAATGAAAATACAAATCCCAGGAAAGGTAACCTTGAGAACAAGAACTTTGGGAAAAGTAAAACAAAAAGTCAAATGTCAGTGGCAGAGATTGGGCTGGATCTCAATATGCATATAGTATGAGGTTAAAAATAGGAAAAAAATTGGCCAAGACAAAAGAAAAGAGTCTATTTCTTTCCTCCAGCCATTGAACTATAGAAGATTTGCTACTCAATTCCATCTTCCCATCTTTTCATTTCAAAACCTTATTCTATTCACACCCCGTTGATATAATTCCATTGCTGCAATGAATATCTGCTGATACTCTGGAT
This sequence comes from Erythrolamprus reginae, assembly GCF_031021105.1. NCBI lineage: Eukaryota > Metazoa > Chordata > Lepidosauria > Squamata > Dipsadidae > Erythrolamprus > Erythrolamprus reginae. Next base: position 276,939,137 of record NC_091951.1, read on the forward strand.
GATAGGAAGCTATACAAAGGCTGGGAAAAGTGGAGGTGTGGAGAAGACCTCTTAGTACTAAGTACTTAGTACTTAGTACTAAGCTATTTAGTAGTTTCAAAATATTTGGACTTCAACTCATTCCATTCCTTGCTATTGGCTGTTCTGACTGGAACATGTGGAAATGGATATCTCAATGTTTAGGAGGCCACTAATTTACTGTACTGGATCTAGATGAATTATATGGCATGGAGGCAACGCTTTACAATAAACAGGGCCATGCAAGTTTGAATTATCTGTATGGATTCCTGGGTCCAGTACATCTGAAGTTATTCATAAGAAATGGATTGAATACTTGCCCCTTACATATGTAGTGGGTGGGTGGGGGGAAATCAATGAATTTCCCATGGTCAGTAAGGACCCATTGACACATTTCAGGAGCAGGAACTTCTTTCTCTGACTCATATTGCTGTGCCTGTTCAATGAACATGCTGACTCTATGTCTAGTTATTACCAGCAATCAATGATTCTATGCTCTTAAAAGAAAACAAGCAGTGAGGCATTCACAGATGACAAGCTTAAATTGGACAAGACGCTGAATGTGTCACACCATTGCCTGGCAAAATACAAAAGCTTAAAATAGAAGGTCCTAAGGAGTCTATTGACAATGGCATAAACTGTCAGCCAACATTTCGGGTAACTATCTCATCTAATCTATTCAGTTTGGGTCAAGAATTTTGCACTGAGTGAGCAGATAACTACGGGGTCATGGGTTAGGTTCAGTTGTGTAGCATTAGAACTAACATTGTCCTATAAACTGAAGCTCACTTCACTTTTATTTTACATGATTGTGGACAGTTTATTGTGCAACAGTTAATAGTGTATAGGTAGCATAGATAGCTGGTGCTTCTGATACTCGTAGAATACAGCAAGATTTTGAGGATGGATCTGACATTACTCCAAAGTGCTTTTAAATGTCTTTTTAACAATAAGCTAGAAAGAAGTATGAGTCGTTCTAAAGATCTAAAGCAGGGTTTACTTGGGGTGGGTGGATTTCCAGCAGTCTTGTAAACTCACATTATTTTAAATTATAATTCCTACATAATTCTTTACCTTTGGCCATACTAGGTAGAGATGATTGGAGCACCAAAATTGTCTGGGGACCTTTAGGTTGCACACCCAAAAGCACAAAATTAATTCATTAAAGGGTAGCACTATCTTAATACTTTAATTTCAATTTCTGATATATCATATATGCTCCTCTCTCTCTCAAAAAAAGCAGAACATTGAATGCTATTGGTTTGTTTCATTCTTGCAATAAAAGACTTGAGTTAAAACATGCTGCTTTAGTTTCAAATAATCAGACTGTATTAAAATGAATAGTTATTACTCAGAAACATACTCACACCCACATGCAGAACAATACAAATATTATGAAATGAGTGAGAAAAAAGAAAGTAGGAAAGAAGGAAAGAAAGAAAGAAAGTGCTGAAGAATATTGGGTCAATTCTTATCTATGAACAAAGAGTAACGAGTCTGCGGAGAGGGGCGGCATACAAATCTAAATAAACATAAACATAAACATAAACATATAAAGTTCAAGTTGGAAGTTTATAATAGGTTACCTTGAAGCCATCAATATCAGTATATCCAAGGGTCAGCAACAATTCCTACTCAATTACATAGAATAAGGATGCCGATTACACATCTATCACATCCATCCATCCATCCATCCATCCCAAGGGACTTGCTCAACTAGCTTTGTGTCTAAAATGGGATTACACTTCATGGTCTCCTGTTTTATATTCAGATGTCTTAACCATTACACCAAACCTGCTCTCTTTATATGCATGTCTTCTCTTTATATTCCATATATTGGTTAAAGAAACAAGATTATGCCTCATATTATTATGTAGCAGAACAAGACATCGAGGAAACGGGAGGCACTCTAACTTCTTTATTAACAACAACATAAAAAGATTCATAACTAGAACTCTGCTATCACTAGCTGACAGCTCCCTTTTATACTATAGCACAACATAAACCAACCAATCAGAATTTCCTTAGTTCCTGCCCCCTAGTGGCCCTCTGGAACACTGCACACTATACATGTGATGTTTGCAGAGACATGCATCTTATAAACATCTTATAAACTGGGGGGGGGGGGAGCATGAGAGATTAAAGTCTTCCCAGTTGGCATCCAAAAGCACTTAGGACAGTTGCATATATGCACATATATGCACATGCTTTGAAACTTCTGGTGCAGTTTTGTAATTGGTTTAAATCTATAATTGTTTAGATTTACTTTTAATGGAGATTAAGTTAAATTTTATTTAAACTTAGACAAATGAGAACAAAGAGTTAATTCTAGACAGTGATGCTAAGACAGCAGTTATGAGTAAATGAGGCTGGTAATACATTTAGTGGTACCTCCTGTCCAGGTGGAAATCTTATTCAATATGCAACTATAGCGATGGTGCTTACATAGGGAAAGCAAACATTTGAAAGGCACAGCAATTTGCAGCTGGGTTAATAGTGGTAGAATATAATAAAAAAAATATAAGGGTTTTCAATTAATGACCTTTCTCTTTATTTTCCATGTACAATTTCTGCTTTCAATGTCAGCTTATGTGACAAAACGGTGCTGAAGGTATTAGCAATAAAAACAATAAATTTGTATAGGCCAGGCATCAGTGATGACTTAATTGCTATGTTAGTAAAAAGGTTGTAGCCATTATGCTAAATTATTAAAAATATTACCCAATGTAATTTGTCATGATGTTAGTCATTACTGTATATGTGAAAAAAAAGGAAGCATCCATTTTAACATTAATGTTTGGGAGAAGGAATGTTCAAAGGGTTATTTATTGAATACATCCTTTTAACTAAATGAGTTCAGGTGTGCCAAATATTTCCAGACCTGAATGTCAAAAAAGACGTTTCTATTGATGATTAGCTAAGAAAACATTTTGCAATATGACAAAAGATGGGAATGCTCTGATTTCACATTTGTCTGGTACCTGTTTATGCAGTGTTTGGGCTTCCTTTAGAAAAAGAACTGAATAAATTTTCATTCCTTTATCTTGGTTATTCTGAATCCAGATCTGAGGATATTTAAGAGTAATACAGCTGCATAACATTTCTATAAGTTACAATAGCAAAGGACATCTGAGGACATCTGAGCATGATACTTTCCTAATTTGTAATTCTCTCTAATCAATCTCACAGACCATCCTCACAAATGACTTCAGGATTTAGTCTGGAATATCCAACTTTTTAGTGAAGTGCATTTCTCTGGGTGATTCATCTTCTTTGAATAGCTTTAGCTAGCTTTAAGACTAGTGGACTTCAACTTCCAGAATTCCTCCACCAGTCATGCTAGTTCAGAAATGGGAGTTGAAGTCCACAAGTCTTAAACTTGCCAGGTTTGAAGACCCTTGCACCCCTAACTCAGGGGTCAGCTTGGAAAATAATAAAAATTCTTAGATTGCCATTAATTTTTTTCCTCCTCCCCTGCTGTTTTTTGGCTCTCTTATCCATAATCTAGCAAGGGAAACCAACTAAAGGCCAATAGAGCATCCACTTCATTCCCCTCCCCAACTTGTAGATTGTTCTGAGTTCGGGTTTTGCCCTGTGTAATATTTTGCATGTTTATGCGACGTTTCGGTGAAATCACATTCACCATCATCAGGCTGAAGTTTCCAAGCTTCGTGCTGTTGTAAAATGGAATGTTTGCAACTGTCATTTCTTCCTAGTATATAGTGTGGGGGTGGAGATTTGGTTTGAATGTAGCAAATAGATTGGGTGATTATGTTTCAGTGATCTGATTGGTTGGTGTAATCATAATTATTAGAAGGATTGACATGGTGATTTTTATGAAGTGTTTTTTGTTTAAGGCTGGTTTCCAAATTTCCAAATTCCAAATTCATAATTATTAGAAGGATTGACATGGTGATTTTTATGAAGTGTTTTTTTTGTTTTGTTTAAGGCTGGTTTCCAAATTTCTGGTAGGCGGGACGTGTCATCTCTTTTATTTATGCAAAGGGGGCTCCTCTCAATTTCTATGGCTTCTAGAGCAATTCTTCTATATAAATTCTCTGTTTTGTGAAGTAATTTAGTTTTTTCAAAGTCAATTTCGTGCCCTGTTTTTTTAATGTGCTGGACAAGGGAGGAAGTCTTTTCTTCTTTTTTAACTGCATTCACATGTTCTGCAATGCGTTGGCTCACTCTTCGGTTGGTTTGTCCAATGTATGTGGCTGCACATGTTTTGCAAGGGATTTCATAGATTCCTTGGTATTCCAATTGGATACAAGTCCAACAAATAAATTTTATCTTTGGGGCTCCTTAGGATATTAGATATTTTTTGGTTGGTGCAAAATGAAGTTTTGATGTTATGTTTGTGCACACAGAATGTATGTATGCATGTATGTCACATGTTTTTGCTGAATTTGAAAATTAAGGGAGACTAGGATAGATCTATTTCGGTCTTATTTTGGCCTCATCAGCTAGCCATACCCTCACTGGGACTTAATCCTGCAACCTTTGCCTTGTAAGGCAGAGAATTAACCTCTAGGCTACAGGATCCAATCCCTTCAACTCTGTACCAGGAAAGGGTTACATATTTTTGTGTTGAATCACCCTGGTATATTGAAGGAACATCACAGCTCCTTTTTTTTGCCTCTCGGCCCAACCGAGGGCCATTTCCAAGGCAGTTAATTTATTGATAGCCGACAAACTATATTCTGTATGTGTCACATGTTTTTGCTGAATTTGAAATTATATATATAATAGAAAGTGGAGAAAAAGTGCCATAGCAACTTTGAGGGGATTCACCTTCAGGACAGAAAGAACCAAAATACTACTTGAGAGAAAACCCAAGGGACCAAGGAAAGCAAGGCGCCAGGGAGGTACGGGGGGAAGAGAAGCTCAGATGTCCCCCTCACACCACCCCCTCCAGGCAAAGAGCTGGCCCCGAGCATTCTAGAATTCCCCCTACTTCATAAGAGTCCCAGCAAATGGGCCAGACGCTGGCTTGAGGTTCAAGAGCAGCAACTGGGAGCAGTGCAGCAGCTGGCACTGGCTCAGGCTGCTGGATATGAATGGGCAAGTCGCTCTGCTCCACTATGATGTTGCCAAAGCTCACTCACAAGTGGCAACCTTCTTCAAACTTTCAGCTTGCTTGCTTGCTCCCTATCTCCAATCCTTCCTGCCAGTGAGCCACGTGGTGAGGGAGGGAGCCGCACTCGAGGTGGCAGAGGCTGAAGCATGCATGTCAAAGAAGCAGAAGTTGCTAGCAGCAGCGGCGGTGGCTTTTGTGTAGTGTGGAGGTGGTGGCGGAAGCTTTCCCATGTTTTGGGGGCTGCGATGAAAGCCAGTCATCACTGCTGGCTGCCCCCGCCAAACCATGTGAGAAGCTGCTGCCACAGAACTACAGGAAAGCCGCCGCCACCGGACTATGTGAGAAGCTGCAATGCCACCACCACCACTGGATAATGGGGAAGGAGCTGCTGACTGCTGTGAGAAGGAATGGTGGTGGCAGCTCTTTCTCAGGCAGAATCAGCTCTCTAATTCCACCGATTGTCACCATTACTGCCATCACCCAACTCCCCCCCATGCAACATTCGGTGTATAAGACACACCCATTTTTTGACACACTTTTTTAGGTACACTGAAAAATATGGTAGATATGGTTCTTATTGATGATAGATCTCTATAATAATTTTTTACAGAAAACTTCCAGGGTGGTTTAATTCCAATTGCTTAATGATGAAAACAACAAAATGGCTTATATCCCCTACTAACTTTATATTGTTGCTTCAATAACATATTTCTGCATTCTACATAACCTTCAAATCCCTTCCAAACTTCCATTCTATTATTCTGATCCTATCATAAAAAAAAAATATATGGAGTGGGTGGGGGTATCTCATTTTGTTTGGAAAAAATATTAAGTGTAATTTAGTTCTAAGTTTCCAAGAAAATTTGGGAGTTTTGAAGATCTTAATCCAAATAGGTTTCAATCGATGTTCCTTTGAATTTTAGTTTCAATCATGCAAAACAAAGAAAGAAGAAAACAGACTATATGATCTTGTGACGTTCATTCCATGATTTAGAATAACTCTGAAAGGAGAACTGAAAAAATGCAGCAATTTCAGTGATATGCATGTTGCTCTTATTCTACTACTATTACAAAAATTTAAATTTCAGATAATGCAGGCCTCTATTTTACTTTCTATATTTCTGGCCTACTTGGAATCATTTTTAGCTTATGTTTCTTACTACATAACAAAACAATATAAAGTTTTCTTCTGCCATTTCTTTTAGCTATTAACATTTTGAGAGCTATAAATTCCCATACTTTGAACTCCACCACTTTTTCTTCAAAATAAATGTTTATTTGTTTATTGATTTATTAGACTTATTTGCTGCCAATCCTTTCTATTTTTTAAAATATGAAAAGGTATTCTTTTCCTCAATACTTCTACCACATCAGAAACAAACAAACACTGCTATACTGGTTAGTAAGTTGCTGTCTATAATTTAGCTGAATTATATTTATTTGGTTCATTGTATTATTACAATAATAGTCAGGAAAGAAATGAACTTCACACCTGATTCAATGTAGGTCAGCTTCATTAAATTATAATAGCATTTAGACTTAGACTTATACTGTATATCACTTCATAGTGCCCTTATAGCCCTCTCTAAGTGGTTTATAGAATCAGCATATTGCTCCCAACCATCTGGGTCCTCATTTTACCCACCTTGGAAGGATGGACGGCTGAGTCAACCTTGAGCTGGTGAGATTTGAACTGCTGAACTGAAGCTAGTACCCTGACTTCTGGTTGACCAGGTGGACCATTTTTCACCCTTCCCAGGCTTAGGAAAGCCTCCTGGAGTCTGGGGAAGGCAAAAAACAGCCCAATGAGCCTACCAGAAGTTCATTAGTAATGGTGGTGACATCACATATCTGGTTCAGTCAGTGCTGGTCCATGGCTGCTGTCATCTTTTGGGGAGGCTGTTTTTTTTGCTATTTTTTGCTTCTGTGAATGTACAGAAGCAGAGTTTTTGGCATTTTGGGTCTGCCATCCTTTTTTTCGCTTTGTGGGGTATGTGTGTGTTTGCTTCTGCACATGCTTACACATGCAACATACCTGTGCAGCATGCAATGCATGTGCAAAGGGATGGGCAGTAGCCAAGATGGGGTGGAATGTGGTTCCACTGGTGGAAATGAAGCTGTGTGCCCAGCTTTAGCTGACCATATCCCTCCCATCCTCCTCCTCCTCCTCCTCGGAAAGCGGCAGGGAGACCAGCATTTCCTCCCCCCTCTTTTCTCAACAGCTGATCGGCACCCATTCGCCTAGCGACCCAGCCTGAGGCAGGGGGCGACCCAGAAGGAGAGCACGGCAATTGCAAAGCAGTTCACTTGAACGATGTTGATTGTTCAAGCCACTCCCACCTGATCACATGGCCAGCAAGCTACCCCTACCCGGTCACATGACCATCAAGCTACACCCGCAAAATAAGTCACACCCGCAGTGTGGCAGTAAAAAGTTTGGTTGCCCATTACTGCATGTGCAGCCATGCGGCCCAGGAGGAAGTTAACCGTTGGCGAGGTAAGTTAGAACCCACCCTTGCTGTTTTTTAAAATTATTATTGTTTTGTGGAGTGGGGCCCTAAAAATAATAAAATAAAAGCACAGTTGTTACCTATTCTTTTAAATATGTCATGTAGTATTTTTAAGCCAGTGAGGAAGTATGTTTGAGTGCTCTACTCTATAAGCCAGGTTGATAAATAAAGAAAATCTCTGCCTGCTGAGTTTTTCCTTTTCAGCTTTTCAGAAATTTGGCAAAGATAATGAAGACAACTGAAATCTCTTGGATTGCATCTTATTATTCTCTGCCAATTTCCACAATGCTAGTTGAAAATTGTGTAAGAATGCATCTCTTTCAAGATGTGTCATTATGTCTCTGTGTTTGTATGCAGGTGTCTTTACGGTATGCTTTCTATTGTCTAACTATTCATTCCATAATACATTAGATAGCACTGTATAAGAAAGAAAATGTTACTGCTACACCAATAAAGTTGATGATGATGACATTTTTTCTTCGAAATGGAATGGTTAGCCAATTGAATTAATCTGAATTATTATTAAATTTCCCCTGCCTCCAATTCTTAGTAATCCTTTATAGAAAAGAATTTATGTACTTCAGCTCTGTACTATCAAGGAGCAGCTTTCATGCCATGACTAAATGGCAAGTTGCCTTTCATATAATTTAGATGAGTATTTGACAATTTGCTTACATGATTGATGGCATCGACTTAAGTCTTTTTGTCTGTAATTTACAGTAGAAAATGACCCTTCTAGTTTTCAGTTTATTTTAAGAGGACATTCTCTAAATTGTATGTTGACAAAAAACAAACAAACCTTGATGAGCCTGAATTTATCAAATAGCCCTCCCTCCCTCTTGCTTTCACTATAATATTTGTTAGAACTGAAGTGTAGGAAAACTCAGACAATTTGACTTTCAGTATATATTTTTGAAATCAACCCTCCCCCCACAATATTTATAGATACAGCAATATAGCTTGACACAATGATACAGTGGTACCTCGTGATATGAACTCCTCGTGATACGAACACTTCGAGATACGAACCCGGGGTTCAGAAAATTTTTACCTCTTCTTACAAACTTTTTTTGCCTTACGAACCCACTGCAGATCGCAAAATGGCACTCCGCTGGGTGCCGCTGCCTGACTATCACCGTCTAAAACAGCCGGGGGGCTTCTTGGCATTCTCCCAAACCCGGACTTTTCGGGTTCGGGTTCAGGAGGCCGCTGAGAAGCGCCGCCGCCTGCCTGTCACCTTCTTAAACAGCCGAGAAGCCCCCCGGCTGTTTAAAAAGGTGACAGCCAGGCGGCGGTGCCCAGCGGAGCACCATTTTGGGATTTGTTCCCCCCTTGCACGCATTAATCACTTTTACATTGTTTCCAATGGGAAACATTGTTTCGAGTTACGAACTTTTTGCCTTACGAACCTCCTTCCAGAATAGATCTATCCTAGTCTCCCTTAATTTTCAAATTCAGCAAAAAAACATGTGTGTGTGTGTGTGCCACATGTTTTTGCTGAATTTGAAAATAATTAAGGGAGACTAGGATAGATCTATTTCGGCCATGTTCTGGCCTCATCAGCTAGCCATACCCTCACTGGGACTTGAACTTGCAGCCTTTGCCTTGTAAAGCGGAGAATTGACCTCTAGGCTACAGTATCCAATCCCTTCAGCTCTGTACCAGGGAAGGATAACATGTTTTTTATGTCGAATCACCCTGGTATATTGAAGGAGCATCACAGCTTCCTTTTTTGCCTCTCGGCCCAGCCCAGGGCCATTTCAAGGCAGTTAATGTATTCATAGCTGACAAATTATATTCGGTATGTGTCACATGTTTTTGCTGAATTTGAAAATTAAGGGAGACTAGGATAGATCTATTTCGGCCTTGTTCAGCTAGCCATGCCCTCACTGGGACTTGATACACACACACACACAAACACACACAAAATTAAAAGACAATCAAGGACTCCATAGTATAACCATATTAACAGATTTTTCGGATTTATGAACTTTTATTTATTAATCAGTTATACCAGTAGATAAGGAAATAATCCAAAATAAAAGGAATTTGAGAAGATTCTACATGGAAATGAAAATACAGAGAGACATTTTAATGTATGAATTCTAATTAATGCTTTAAATATTTGGAGATTTTTTTTTGAAATTTTCAGGGAATTTCGGAAACACCTGTATTTTCAAAATTTTTCAAGAGAACTTCCAAATGTATAGAGGTTCAACTATTCAACTATAGATGTTGGTTACATAGTCTTTGAAATTCAACTGAAGAGAGATGAGATTTGTGCGGCAGAAGGCGGTCCCCGAGATATTCTGGTCCGATGCCATGAAGGGCTTTATAGGTCATAACCAACACTATGAATTGTGACCAGAAATTGATCGGCAACCAATGCAAACTGCGGAGTGTTAGTGTAACATGGGCATACCTTGGGAAGCCCATGATTGCTCTTGCAGCTGCATTCTGCACGATCTCAAGTTTCCAAACACTTTTCAAAGGTAGCCCCATGTAGAGAGCATTTACAGTAGTTGAACCTTGAGGTGATGAGGGCATGAGTGACTGTGAGCAATGAGTCCCGGTCCAGATAGGGCTGCAACTGGTGCACCAGGCGAACCTGGGCAAACGCCCCCCTCGCCACAGCTGAAAGATGGTTCTCTAATGTGAGCTGTGGATCGAGGAGGATGCCCAAGTTGCGGACCCTCTCTGAGGGGGTCAATAATTTTCCCCCAGGGTTATGGACGGACAGATGGAATTGTCCTTGGGAGGCAGAACCCACAGCCACTCCATCTTATCCAGGTTGAGTTTGAGGCTGTTGACACCCATCCAGATCCCAACAGCCTCCAGGCACCGGCACATCACTTCCACTGCTTCGTTGACTGGACATGGGGTGGAGATGTATAACTGGGCATCATCCGCATACTGATGAAACCTCACCCCATGCCCCTGGATGATCTCACTCAGCGGTTTCATGTAGATATTGAACAACAGGGGGGAGAGGACCCACCCCTGAGGCACCCCACAAGGGAATAACCTCGAGGTCGATCTCTGACCCCCCACTAACACCGACTGCGACCGACCGGAGAGGTAGGAGAAGAACCACTGGAGAACAGTGCCTCCCATTCCCAACCCCTCCAGCTGGCGCAGAAGGATACCATGGTCGATGGTATTGAAAGCCGCTGAGAAGTCAAGAAGCACCAGGACAGAGGACAAGCCCCTGTCCTGGGCCCGCCATTGATCATCCATCAACGCGACCAAAGCAGTTTCCGTGCTGTAGCCAGGCCTGAATCCAGACTGCTGGGGACCTAGATAATCAGCTTCTTCCAAGGACCGTTGGAGTTGGAGCGCCACCACCTTCACGACAACCTTCCACATAAAGGGAAGGTTGGAGACTGGACAGTAGTTATTGAGCATGGCTGGTAATAATATTTGCCTTTACTTCTAAATATTTCTCAGAATAGAGGCAGGAGTCCTCATTTTTAAGCCATCCCTTCTAAAGTATTTTATAATTCATCAGTTTCTTTTGTAACTATAGATTTGTTAAATCCTGGCTTAACCGCCTTGGTTGAACTTAAACAGCCATTGCGCGGGAGACTTGAATAGTTTTTATTGGTCCTCCCCTGCAGCTTCCTTATAAATAGGGAGGCTTGTCAGTCCCAGTTTGTTGTTAATAGTTTGAACTGAGTCTTTGAATAAACAGCTATTTTAATGCAAAGCTGCCTCTTGCCTTTTTTCCTTCCAGCTAGCCAACTTCTGGCTTAACAGATTAACTAACTTTGATTGGTACAAAAATGATGATATCAGTAATTTCAATAAAGGTTCTTATGAAGATAGCATCCAGATTTCCAGATTCTCTGCCAAGGAAGCATGTTAGTCTCTTCATTGACAGCCTTCCTTTTATGCCAATTTTTAAAGTAGCAACTTTCTTCTTTTAAAATTTATTTTTAAATCATGTAGCTTTATATCATGGTGTCATATTTGGGGATTTAATTATGGACCGTAAAAGAATTGATTGACTGAGTGATAAGATTATATGGATTGGTATAACTGCATTACATAAATAGAATGAATTAAATTACACTATGATGATTTAATTTCATCTCTAGGTCTGATGGATAATAACCTAGTTATTTTTCTCAAGTCTATTTACAAGGGTCAGACAAAAATCAGAGTAATTGCGAGATGAAGAGTTATTAATTAAATCAGCCTTTGCAGTGTTGATTATTAAGATAATGGATATTTTTATCTAATTATATAATTTAGTTTTTAGATTGAGAAAAACTACGCTAGAGAGTTAGACCAACACCATGGACACCCAAGTCCAATTCCCCTCTTGGCCAACTATTGGCCCTCTATGAGGGAGATTAGTGGTTTAGAAATATGAAATATAAATAAATAAACAAATTAGGATTTTTAAACTCTTTTTTTCTGCACTTGCATAGAAGCCAAGTTTCCGGTACTGAACATGCATCTTGTTTTTGGCTTTTAAGAAAAAAATCAGATTTTTTTTTTGCCACTGCGCATGATGCACACATGGCAACATGGTGCAGCCACTCAGTGTGGCTATGTGGCACAGGATAAAGTGAACTGGCAGTGAGGTAAGTTAGAACCCAGGGAACAGGGAAAGAACATTCCTTTCCTCCTTGAATTTTTGTCCAGGAACCAAACAGCTTCTAAATTATAATCCTACCTCTAAGCAGGAGCAATTGACGTCCAATGACAAATTGGACAAATCATCTTGTGTTTAGGTTTAAAGTTGTTCTGGATTGTGAAAATGGTTTAATGACCACAGGATATAAAATGCCAAATGCAGATTGATATAAAATGTTTAATAAATAGAAAGTTTGATACAATGTGAAAGTACCTACAAATAATAAGAATTATGTAAACATGAGTAATCTGTGTGAACAATGTAAAGTTAAGGACCGATAGCAAGCAATTAAACAGATATAACAGATCGGTTCTGATCTGTGCAAAATTATTGTAATATTTTTCTTTTCATTTTGAAAAATTGAACAAGTAACGCTTTAAAACTGTTTAACAAACAGAAGACTCCTTCTTGCCTTAAGAATACTTGAGATTAGCATGTCAGTTTGAAATGGCAGCATGTATGTTGAAAAGAATTTTTTTAAAAAAAAAATTACCCAGAAATGGCAGCATGGTATACCAAGTTTATCTTAAAATATTTGTGAGACTAAGTGTCTATGGTGAAGAAAGACAAAGATGATTCGTTCGATCATGTCCAACTCTTAGCGATTCTATGGACCCAGGTCTCTCCATGTCTTCTAATCTTGCACTAATTGAAGAGAGATATTAAAACTATTCTGTGTACATTCACTCCTTTGCAAATAAATATATTGGCTTACACCAAATGCATATTTATCCTATTTCCATAACACTTTAGATATAATCAGTTACAGTGTTAGAAATCTGAATAGAATTTAGTTGCTAAACACAGTCCGCTCATATTCTGCTCTAGTTACTCATCATGGCAAGGGAGGGTACGTCCCCAATAGAGCAAAGGGGATATACTTTCAAAAGGGCATCCAAAATATGAAAGTTATTCCAAGTGCCCAGCTAAAGCAAACAGACAGCAGCAGTATAGAAAAAGGCTTGGTATGAGTGATTTCTTTAGCAACAAGGACAAAAGCATCATTGCATAGTATGTGAGAGAACCACTTCTATATTTTACCAAGGAAACCACGTGGATGGACAATACCAAGTGACTGACAATATAATGATCGATGATGGGCCCCTCAAATCAGATAGCACTCAATACGCTTCTGAGGAAGAGCTAAGGATAACTCAGAGTACAAATGGTGTTTATGATGTAGCTAGATAAAAGCCTTTAGAATATCTAGTTGCTGAAACTGCCATGCAGGAAAAGAAAATCAAAAAATGTAAAGATGGAGCTGGAACATGGAATGTAAAAGCATGAACATGGGAAAGTTCAACAAAGTGAAAGATGAAATGTGCTGACTGCAAGTTGACATCTTAGGTACCAGCAAATTGAAATGGGCTGGAATTGGACACTGTTAATCAGATGGTTATATTTGTTATTGTTCAGAAGACAAGATAGCCTTTCATAGTCAGGAAAGGCTATAGAAAAGATAGTACTTGGTATAATGCTATCAGTTTCTGAATAATAGCAATTAAACTTTGTGAACAAGCCTGTAATATGATAATTAACCAAGTTTGTGGTCCAACCACTTATACAGAAGAGGGAATTATTGAATTATCCTAAGAACTGAGAGATGCTGAGTATATCTTCTCTCTCCTCTCCTCCTGTTTTGTTGATGTTATTTTTATTTAATTTGTTGTTAATTTCTCTAATTTATTTATTTCTACACCAGGTGTCTTAACTTTGTGAGCTGCTTAGAGCCAGTTTGATTGATAAATATCTCATTTTGCCACCCATAACTGAAAGAATACAATTTAACCTTCAAAGCAACATGGACCAAACCTAAAATTAGATACCATTTCCCCCCCAAAATATGGTAAGATGATCATAATAGACAAGGTAGTGATTTTTCTGTATAACATTAGATTTTAGAAAGGATAATTTGAATTTATTCATACTCTTGAATAATTGAATTAGATACACTTTTGTGGGCAGATAGTATTTCAAAGAAGATAAAATTCAGGGGTATCACTAGCCCAGGCTCAACAGTTTGTTCAGAATCACAGTACTAAGATGTGAAAAACAAACAAACAAAAACCCCATAGTGCAAGTCACTTTATTTGACTGGCAATTTTTTACGTGGAATTTTATGTCATAGTTTACATTAATCTAATTAAGTTTTATCTAATGATGATATTTTTAAAGCAAAAAAAAATATCAGGAAGATTAACAGATAAAGTCTAGCATATGGCCATATTTGCTTGATTTTGTCAAGCATTGTTATGTGCATGACAATATGCTCTTTGAAGATTATATATTGAAATGTTTTTTAAAAAGTATTTCTACAGTAGATTATATGCAGGTTGCTGCTCAGCAATTTTAATCACAGGGCTTCTCCAATTCTATCATCATTTCACTTGATGAGAACATCAAGGAAGTCAAAATGAATGTACCAAAGTTTAACTGTAACAGCCAATTTTCTTTTGACTGAAAAAAAAATCTATACCTGTGCCAATATATTAGATAAACCTCCACTTTATAGCTGAGATTGTAATTTCTATTAAAATTCCCATTATTTTTTTGGCAGGGGCAAGTGAAGTACACCTCAATACTATGTGATTCATTAGGGGAAGGTTTGGTAGGGAAAGTTTGCCTATTTGCCGATGACTCTAAAGTGTGCAATAGGGTTGATATTCCTGGAGGGGTCTGTAATATTGTAAATGATTTAGCTTTACTAGATAAATGGTCAAAGCAATGGAAACTGCAGTTTAATGTTTCCAAATGTAAAATAATGCACTTGGGGAAAAGGAATCCTCAATCTGAGTATTGTATTGGCAGTTCTGTGTTAGCAAATACTTCAAAAGAAAAGGATTTAGGGGTAATGATTTCTGACAGTCTCAAAATGGGTGAACAGTGCAGTCAGGCGGTAGGGAAAGCAAGTAGGATGCTTGGCTGCATAGCTAGAGGTATAACAAGCAGGAAGAGGGAGATTATGATCCTGCTATATAGAATGCTGGTGAGACCACATTTGGAATACTGTGTTCAGTTCTGGAGACCTCACCTACAAAAAGATATTGACAAAATTGAACGGGTCCAAAGATGGGCTACAAGAATGGTGGAAGGTCTTAAGCATAAAACGTATCAGGAAAGACTTCATGAACTCAATCTGTATAGTCTGGAGGACAGAAGGAAAAGGGGGGACATGATCGAAACATTTAAATATATTAAAGGGTTAAATAAGGTCCAGGAGGGAAGTGTTTTTAATAGGAAAGTGAACACAAGAACAAGGGGACACAATCTGAAGTTAGTTGGGGGAAAGATCAAAAGCAACATGAGAAAATATTGTTTTATTGAAAGAGTAGTAGATCCTTGGAACAAACTTCCAGCAGACGTGGTAGATAAATCCACAGTAACTGAATTTAAACATGCCTGGGATAAACATATATCCATCCTAAGATAAAATACAGAAAATAGTATAAGGGCAGACTAGATGGACCATGAGGTCTTTTTCTGCCGTCAGACTTCTATGTTTCTATGTGATTCATTATAGAAAAGTATTCTCCCGGTCGACATTGCTTGCATGTTATCTAATATCTACATGAATCTGATGAGGCCACTCAAAAATCATGAAGCAAATATCATCAAACTGAACCTAACATTAATGAAATGAAGTGGCCACTTTATACAATTTAATTGGGATAAGCAGAAAATTCATTGAAGTGCTAAATCAGAACTTGCTTACAAGACTGGTCTGAGTGAGGGACAGTAAAATAAAATCCAGTCCAAAGAAACTGGATCTACTGCCTAGAGGCAATTCATTTCAAGAATGTTTTCATAATGTGCTAGCTGGAATTACATTCACCTGAGGGTAGAACAAAAAGCAATGGGTGGAAACTAAATAAGGAGAGAAGTAACTTAGAACTAAGGAGAAATTTCCTGCAGTTAGACCAATTAATCAGTGGAACAGGTTGCCTCCAGATGTTGTGAATGCTCCAACACTGGAAGTTTTTGAGAAAATGATTTTGGATAACCATCTATATGAAGTAGTGTAGGGTTTCCTGCCTAAGCAGGGGGTTGGACTAAAAGACCTCCAAGGTCCCTTCCAATTCTGTTGTTGTTGTTGTTGTTGTTAATTGCTTCTGTGGCACAACATACATTTTAGAAGTTGCAACAGCAAATTATTTATATAGGCGTGTACATGGTTATTATATTCTAAGGAGTTACTTACAAAATATTGATTTATGAAAGATATTATGTCTTATTTTTTTTTGTTAGAATTTATGGCTTAGTGGATTCCAGGAATGCTATGGGCATAATATATCGTTTTAATTAATAGATTTGATAGATATTAAGCATATATACCATCTAGCAAATATCATCAAATTGGAAAGAGATCTTGTAATTTATCTAGAATATCCCCTTGCTTTATGAAGATTCTAAACTAAACGATGCTAAATAGATGGCTGTCTGGCCTCAATTAATCCAGTGAAAGGGAGCTCACCATCTCTGTGATTTATTCCACTGCTGAACTGTTCTTACTTGTTAAGAAATTCTTTTAACATTCAATACGATTCTGCCTTCCATTAAATTAATGAATAATTTAAATATATTAATTTAAATCTATTGATGATCTTCTAAGTAACAGCCTTTTAGACATTTTAAGAATGTTATATAGACCTCCCTCAAACACCATTTCTTTTCTTTTTTTGTACATAGATAGTAAAACAGACATACAAATGGACAAGTAAAAACAAAACAATAACTAAAACAAAACATATAGTCAATTACAGACATTTGGGAAAAATAATTTCCCCACTCTTTCAGACTGTTTGATCAGAGAAATTTATCCTCATAAATTGATATTCCTTTGTTGACGTATTGCTTTGCTTTACATTGTAAATTTCTGATTTGTAATTTATTTATTTTATCATTGTCCTTTTCTCTAGCCAATTGTAAAGATTTCCCCATATCTTATAGGGAATTATTAACTCCATTTACATTAATTGATATAATTTCAATATTTTCTGACATTTATTGTTGGTAGTACCGATTTCTTGTTTCTCTTAATCTTCTCTCCTGTTGTTCTTCTTGTTGTTCTTGTTCCTTACTTCTCTCCTCCTGCTTCTTCCTTTCTTCAAACAATTCTTCCTCCTCCCGGCTTGCTGTCTCCAATTCCTCTCTACTGCCCCTACTTTCCTTACTGGCTTGTTCATAATAGAGTAGATCATTCTCTTCACAAAATTGTCTTGCTTCCTCTAGTGTGTTTATTCTGACCTTTTTCTCTTTCCAGGTTATCATCATTCCTTCAGGAAGAAGCCATCTAAACATCATGCTTTTTAAAATTAATTTTCTCGCCAAAAATTGATACTGTTTTCTAGTTTCTCGAATTCTGCGTGGTACTTGTTTCAAAATTATCATTTCTTTGTCCCTATAGGCTATTGATTGATTACGTGACCATTTATATATTTCATCTCTAATTATTTTTCTAGAGAATTTAATGTGTACCTCTCATGGTAGATGGTGCCTTCTCGCATAATTCGTGCGTACACAATAAAGTTCATCAATTGCCAGCGTCGTCTCTCGTTGATCTTTATGTAAAATTTTGACCAGGTGGGTCTGGGTGGATGGACATGGCTAGGTAGACACAACTGGCTCATTGTCATTAGGTAGTCATGGCTGAGTGGGCGTGGCCAGATGGGCGTGGCCAGCTTGATGTGGCTGGCTTGACACCGCTCACTGAGCACAACTGGCTCAAGACAGCAGGCTTGGGACAGAACAAATCGTACTGTATAGCATTTGTATAACAACCAAATGCACGGTATAAAGCTGACAAATAAATAACATTTCATTTTCCATATTATTCTGCTTCCCTACATTTACTGCGGTGTAGTATATGACACAGGGATGTCTTAGGACACCAGCATTAAATGTTCCAATATTATGGGCAGGGATATCACTTTATAGTCATTTTGCACCTCCCAATTCTATATCTATTTTCAAAATAGGTCACTTCAACTGGGTTTTTTTTTTTGCATTGTAATTAGAAACTAATACCTGTGTTGACTAAGGTAAATGCTTATCTTCACAATGGGCCTTTGCTTCTTTCTTCTTTGCATTTACAACCTTCGCACATACGGTCATATTGTGTGAGAGAGGCTCAAAGGTGCTTTTACTGCCATATGTGAAAATTCCCTGTGATTCTATGCTTCTAGGTGTAAATGAGGAATAATACATCATTAGTATGACTTTCTAAACCTTTTTATGCTGTATATTTTATCAGAGCAGTGCTAAATGCCCAGCATAACACAAGTATTATGAAAGCAATTGTCTGCCCCTGGAAAAAAAAAAGCAATTAAGAAGATGGAAAAACTTTAAAAGAACCAGTTTTGGCTTTATGCTTTATCACAAACAGACAAGCATAGCAACCCTATTCTAGTTTCAGGCTTCAGGCTTGCTGCAAAGAGAAATTTTATTGAAGCGAAAGAGGCTTACATCACTGAAGTACACTACAGAATCTTGAATTCAAAGCATTTATCTTTTTCCATTTTACACTAAAGCAAGATGCATAAACTTGATCTTTTCAACAAAATATGCCCGTGCTTTAGCTTAATACGTATTTTTTTTCCCCTCTTGGAGAAAAAATGAAAACATTTTAAAAAACAAAACAGATAGATCTTTGATCCTGATCAGCGATGTTCAAAGGAAGAAAAGCACAACTTCTTAATTTAGTTTGAAAAATAGATGTGTGGTATTTGGATTCTTAAGAAGCATTTAAGTAAAATCTCTATAGAATTCTTAGACCAACTGAGTAATTAATTGATAGAAGGAGTTAGGAAGTGTGTGTACACAGAAACGAGTTCTGCAAGAGTGTGTCTTAATTGGTTGCCTGGTGTACAATGCCAAAGGCAGCAATAGCAATAGAATTTAGACTTAATACTGCTTCATAGTGCTCTGTAGCCCTCTCTAAATGATTTACAGAGTCAGTATATTACCCCCAATAATCTAGCTCCTCATCTTACTGACCTCAGAAGGATGGAAAGCTGAATAAACTTTGAGCCAGTCAGGATCGAACTGCTGGTGGCAAGCAGTGAGTTAACCTGCAATACTACATTCTAAGCACTGCAGCACCATGGTAGATGATGGTAGATACTTAAACTAAACTCTTTCTATACTACCAAGTGAAATACCATATATAGAGCCCAGGGGTGGGTTTCACTTACCTTCACCATCGCTTTGCGTAGCGATGTTTTGCATGTGTGTTCCCCGTGCAATTTGGCTTCCACACATGCTCAGTAGCTGAAATCAGCCCGAAACACAGCTGAGGAGCTGATCAGCTATGCTTTGGATGAAGAAATATAAAGGTCAGTATAAATAAAGGGGGGAGCACCCGTTTACAAGCAGCAGAACAGGAAAAATCTTCAAAACAGTAAAACAATTTGCAAGAAATTCCCAAAAAAAGAGATGGCAATGCCCACAGATTGGCACTGACTTATTTATTTATTTATTTATTTATTTATTTATTTATTTATTTATTTATTTATTTATTTATTTATTTATTATTAATTCATTAATTAATTAATTAATTAATTAATTCATTCATTCATTCATTTATTTTGTCCAATACACAATAATACACAATGAAGGTTATAGAGGATATACTCGAAGTAAAATACAGTATATCAAAGAAAGAATAGAGGAGAAAATATGGGAATAAAATATATCAATGAGCGAATAGAAGAAAAGATATAGGGATAGAAGAGAAGATATAGGAGATATAGGAGAGACAATAGGACACAGAACAGAAGGCACGCTAGTGCTCTTATGCACGCCTTTACTGACCTCTTAGGAATCTGGAGTGGTCAACCGTGGACAATTTAAGGGTAAAATGTTGGGGGTTTAGGGAATGGCACTATGGAGTCCAGTAATGAGTTCCACACTTCGACAACTCGATTAATAAAGTCGTATTTTTTACAGTCAAGTTTGGAGCGGTTAATATTAAGCTTGAATCTGTTGTGTGCTCTTGTGTTGTTGTGGTTGAAGCTGAAGTAGTCATTGACAGGGAGGACGTTGCAGCATATGATCTTGTGGGCAATATTTAGATCATGTTTAAGGCGTCATAGTTCTAAGCTTTCTAGACCCAGGATTGTAAGTCTAGTTTCGTAGGTTATTCTGTATTGAGTGGAGGAGTGAAGGGCTCTTCTGGTGAAGTATCTTTGGATATTTTCGAGGGTGCTAATGTCTGAGATGCGGTATGGGTTCCAAACAGATGAGCTGTATTCGAGGATGGGTCTGGCGAATGTTTTGTAAGCTCTGGTAAGTAGTGTGAGATTGCCAGAGCAGAAGCTATGTAGGATTAGGTTAACAACTCTTGAAGCCTTCTTGGCGATGTTGTTGCAGCGGGCTTTGGCACATTCAGTTCAGTGATATCATTAGTGAGTTGCTATAGGTTTGGGCGATCCGGTTCGAACTGGGAGTTACCCTCCCCTGATAGAGCCTAATATTACAGAAATCTCTCTTCTCAGGTATTCAGGAAGGAATCCAGAATATGCACCCTATTAAGCAGCTGATTCACATGAAGTTCCCCTGAAGTCTGGAATCACATATGTAATTTTCCCAACCCATCCCCCGATTATGTTCTGTTCCACTATTAGGTTTTTGATCCAATTTAGAGAAAATACGAAGTTGTGCAAAGTTTGTATCGTATATCTTTCACACCAAGGTTTATTTTTCTTTGTTTGCATTCAAAACTCAAGCTAAATTAAGCTTGCCACTGGCCCATCATTAGAGCCCATTTTATTCCTTTGCCTTCAGGGAAAAATAAACTTGAGTGGCTCTGGGGTTGCCTCTTAAATGCATCACAGACTTGGAAGAGCAAGCCTTTCGCATTCCAAGAATCCCTATAAAAGATCCACAGCCAACCTAATTCAAAAGCACTCTCAGTTAAATGAGCACCTAGTGACTTGGCCCTTCAGAGTTTTAATAGATAAAAATGTTTAAAAAATTGGGCAGGATGTTTGCAGAGCACCTGGGATTGTCTTCTTCTTCTTCTTTTTCTCGCATTCTATCTCAGTGCTTTTTATGTATCTATTACCTACTGGAGATATTTTGAACAAGTTCTCCTAAGAAGCAGAGCAGGAATGAAGCTACAGAGATTATAGCATTTTATTTCCACTCTTTATTACTTTCCCTCAGCATCACAACTTTTATGGTTTAGGCCATAAAAAAATGGAAACCTGAAAGAGAATTCAAGTCATCAATCCACATAAATAAGTTTTTCGTCTCTGGTTCTTACTAATCTGTCAGTCACTCTATCCTGCCTGCACTCACAAGCTGAAAGATTTGGTGAAGCACCGAAGGCAATAAACTAAGCAACTAAGCCATCCATTGAGAGATGCATCAGAATTTTCTGTTCTATAAAAATGTGATCAACAGAGGTTTTTCTCCCCTTATAGATAAAACTATTTTCGCTTAGGAATGTTACATGTATTATTTACACAGACCAATTAGATAAAAAGAATGAACCTGTAAAATGCACTCTTTGGAATAACATTACACTCTGTTACCTGTACTTTTTGATATATTGTGGAACTTAGGTTAAATATTCTGGAATTCGCCAAGGAGCATTTCACTTGTTGGAGCTGGGTGCAGAATTTCTGGTGTATTTCTACAGAAAGTGCGTTCCAACATACCTGGAAGGGATATTATTGAGGATGCCTGACCTAGATAACAGTTATACTCTGATTAATGTATGCTAACAATATAGCTTGCTAAGTCTAAAAGACTGAATTTTACCTTTCTAACTACACAATGGATAAATTCTTTATTGTAGAATGACTCACTAATCACAATAATTGAGATTTTTCATTTGCTAATCAAGATACAATGCTTGACTGATGACCACAGTTGAGCCCAACAATTGTATTGCTAAGCGTAATAGTTGTTAAATGAGTTTTGCCCCATTTTATGACCTTTCTTGCCAGTTGTTAAGTGAATCACCACTGCTGTTAAATTAGTAATATGGTTGTTAAGTGAACCAGGCTTCCCTGTTGGCTTTGCTTGTTAGAAGGTTGATCACATGATCCCAGGACACTGCAACCATCATAAATATGAACCAGTTACCAAGCATCCAAATTTGACCTGTTGCAATGGCTATATATGTGAAAAATGTTCATGTCACTTTTTCAATGATGTTGTAACTTTGATAGGTCATTAAGCAAATGATTGTAAGTCAAAGACTATCCACACTTTTCAGAATTCTCCTACTATGTGATTGTACTTTGTAAGGCTAATAACATTATTAATAATAATATTATGGCTATCATGACTACTTGTGTAAAATTGTATGTCAGTTCAACAAAGATATAAAAAGAATAGTCAGGAGAAATGGCAATAATTGTTCAAATGGTATCCATTTTAAAACAAATTGAAAGTTAAGTCATAGAATCCACATCAATGAAAGCATATTTGTAACTATTATACTGTATACAAAAATCCTACATAAACTTTATGAGGGACATATGCAAACGTACATGTATTATGGATAAATGCATGCAATGCTCTCAAGACAGAATTATATACAAGTAGAATAATAGCTACAGATTTTTAATAAGTTTATTTTTTTAAAAAAAGTTCAATTCTGGCTAATACTTGCTTGCCATGCTGTCATGGATTGTATTTAGATTGATCTGGAATCATGAGGTAAAAACCTCAGCTTCAAAGATCCAATTGACTTCAGCTGCCTCACAGATTTCTCCTTGGGACGCATAAATCGACTTGTCCAAAGTGACTCTCATTTTCAAAATCCCTCTTCTTATTAGCAGTAAAAGTAATGATCCCTGATAGTATCTCTAGGCTAAATTCTTCTCCATTACCATTTTAGAACACATGATATGCATGCAAAAAGTCCCAAATTCAATCCCCACAGTCCCAGATGGACTGGAAAAACTCTGGCACAAGCCATTCACTATTCTTGATGGATTGATTAATGGTCTGGACTCATAAAAGATAGCTTCTTAAGTGTGTGACTTTCTTCACAAGCAATCTGCTCCTAGCAGCATCTTTATAGAGGAAAAGCCATTAATGCCAATATGGAAAAAAATAGGGTAGCTGAATGTGAAAGACATACATACGAATCTATGTTATTCCTAAGCTAATAACAACCCAGGGAATTTTTTTTTATAAAGTCAAAGAGTTTCATGAAGTAATAAAGACAGGAATCTGTTTAGACTAAGAAAATTAGAATGCTATTTTCATTGTATGTTTTATTTATTTTATTTTTATTTATTTATTTGTTTTGTCCAATACACAATAATATACAATGAGGGTTGTAGAGGATATAATAGGTAGAATGTATTAAAGGGGGAATGGAAGAGAAAATAAAGGAGTAACATATAACTATGAGAGAATAGCAGGAAAAGATATAGGTATAGAAGAGAAGATATAGGAGATATAGGAGAGACAATAGGACAGGGGACGGTAGGCACTCTGGTGCACTTATGTACGCCCCTTACTGATCTTACTGTAAAATTAATGAAGGTTCTGAAAATGGTCCAGAACAGACTAATTCTCAAGTTGTGGTGAACTCAGAAAAGGATTATTTTTTGATCTTAAAGATGATCAACATGCCTTCACTGGTAACTGAGTCACTTTAGGTACTTAGCACTCTTGGTATTTTTTAGAAGTATATATAACAGGGCTTGGTTTCAACTGGCACTTTATATAGCTCTGGGAGCCATCAAAGCTTTATGGCAATAAAGATGTCTGAATGAGCATTAAATGAGTTGGGCCATGTTGGTCTTTCTTTTTACTAGAATATAAAAAGCGAAAATCTGAGGAATTATGCCACATCAGTATATATATAACTTACAAACAGATGCGTATCTCTTAAATCAATGGCCAAAGAAGAAAGCTAATGTTCTTTTTGTGTAGTTTAAAAGAACATTACACTGCAGAGTGATATATAAAACCTTTATGCAAGCTTTTGTTTTAAAGATAGGGATAGGAAGAGATAATCAGCTCATAAAGTGCCATGGTTAGGGAGTTCAGGACCCTGGACAGATCCCAGCTTGGTATACAGTGATCCCTCGATTAGCACGGTCTCGATTAGTGCGAAACGCTACAACACGGTTTTTCAAAAAATATTAATTAAAAAATACTCCACGGTTTTTTTGCTATACCACGGTTTTTCCCACCCGATGACATCATACGTCATCACCAAGAGTCACTTCTCTGTCTCTTTCTCTTTCTTTCCTGTCATTCTCTGCTTCAATCATTTTCTCATTTCTCTTTTTTTCTCCCCTTTTTTCTATCATTTCTCTCCCTCTTTCTTCCTCTCTCACACTCTCTTCCTCCCTCTCTCATCTCTTTCTTTCCTTCTCTCTCTTTCCTTCTCTCTCCTCCCCTCCACTTGCCCACGAGAAGAAAAAAAGCAACCTCTGCCGGGCAGCTCCCCTTGTGCCCCCGCTTTGTGCCTGCCTCTTGTCCCTCTCTTTTGGGGATTTTTTTTTCTTTTCTGTCTGAGTGCGTCTGTGTGAGCGCGAGAGAGGGAGTGCGTGTATGTGTGTGTGTGTGTCTGTTGCGGCTTGGGCTGGTCGGCCTCGGAGGCGGGAGAAGGCGAAGAGGTAGCAAGCGGGGAACCCGGCGGGGTGGATGGCGGCGGCGGTGTGTGTGTGTGTGGTGGCCGCCTTCAGCTTGGGGTCGCCGCCGGCGTGCTCGAAGGACGCGCCGCCGCCCGCCTTGGAGCCCTCGAAAGCCTCGTCGTCTTCTGTGCTCTGCTCGCCGCTGCTCTCCAAGCGGGGCGCAGCGGCTGGGAGCGCGCGCCTTTTCTCCCCTGCGTGGATCCTGGCTAGCCGTCGCGCCTCTCTTGAAGATGGGGAGCCTGGCGACGTGCTGTTTTCCCCCACCGAGGACAATCGGGGTAAACTCTTTTGGTTGGGAACCAACCGGCCCGGTGCTCTTTTGGCTCTCTTGGGGTTTCCCCTTTGCCTGGGCAGCAGGAAGACCCAGGGAAGGTTCCTTTGGCCGCCCAACAGCTGATCTGCTCCGCAGCGCGGCAGCAGCGAGGAGCCGAAGATGGGGTTTCCCCTTTGCCTGGGCAACGGGGAAACTCCATCTTCGGCTCCTCGCTGCTTCCGTGCTGCGGAGCAGATCAGCTGTTGGGCGGCCAAAGGAACCTTCCCTGGGTCTTCCCCGCTGCCCACACGCAAACTCCACCATCTGCGCATGTGCGGCCATGGGAAAAAAAGGGCGCGCATGCGCAGATGGTGTTTTTACTTCCGCACCACTATAACACGGAAAATCGATTAGCGCGGGAGGTCTTGGAACATAACCCCCGCGCTAATCGAGGGATCACTGTATGTGGACAACTGGATAAGTGGACCCCTGGATAAATCTCACCATGGGGTGTTGAGATAATGACTCCAGGGAACTGCAGGATAATACTGAGGACAAGGCTGCTACTTACTTTTGGATGGCCTGAGGGGAGAGTCCCTTATCCAAGCCCAATTGCAGAAAATCAATGATATTGCCTATGATTAATTGTACAGGGAGCAGCTGTATGTCGTGCATCACATACAGAAAGCCTTTCAAGTGGCGGAATAGATGCGTTCTGTGAAAGGACACCTGGAGGCCTGGATGGTCTGGATGGCTCTGGTGGAAATGTTCTGGTGTCTCAGAACCTTTCTGTACTTTTCATGATTTCACTGACAGAATATTTTCCCTACAGTTTTCAAAAAGTGTGCAGTTATTCTATTCAATTCCCATCTTATCTTAGTTCACATTAATACATCACTTGTCACATCCATTGAGTTAGGGAAATCATTCTGCAAACATATTTTGTATCTTCATACAATAGGTGATTTAGGCTACAGAAAATAAATGAGCAAAATAATTTTTGCAGATGGTTGGTCATGACACATATTCCTTATAATAAATCCTCCTCCAATATTTCAATTTGAAACTTTTGCAATACTTGTTGGAAGAGCAGAGAAAGAAACATACTCATATTCTTTCAGAGCATTTATGTATCATTTTCAAAGAGTACAAACCTTAGTAATGACTGATGGAGAGACTTTTTGCTACTTAAAACTTTGCTGAATATTTAGGGTTGAAATAGTAACCATCTGTTTCTTCTATGTGCTCCTAAGAAAGCTTAATAAATAATCAACAACATAAAAATGAGGGGGGGGGTTGGGTTAGCTATGACAAAATGGTAAGCACTTTCAAGATGGGTCTATGACAACTCATCACAGCCATGACAACTTGGCTGCAGCCAAGTTGTCATGGCCAATTCACCATATGACAGTTCACCATGGCCAACTCATCATGACACAACTTTCCATGGGACAAGAGTTACACTAATATCAAAGAAATAGTGGAATAGAATCATTAAAGCAGTGATGGCGAACCTATGGCACGGGTGCCACAGGTGGCACACGAAGTCATATCTGCTGGCACACAAGCTGTTGCCCTAGCTCAGCTCCAACATGCATGTGCATTCCGGCCAGCTGATTTTTGGCTTGCACAGAGGATTTGGGAGGATGTTTTTGGCTTCCAGAGAGCCTCTGAGGACGGATGGAGGGAGATATTTTTACTTTCCCTCAGTTCCAGGAAAGCCTTTGGAGCTTGGGGAGGGTGAAACACAAGTCTATTGGGCCCAGCAGAAGTTGGGGAACAGGCTGTTTCCGACCTCCAGAGGGCCTACAGGAGGTGGGGAAAGCTTCTTTTTGCCCTCCCCAGACATTGAATTATAGGTGTGGGGGGGAAAAGTTAGCCACCACTGCATTAAAGGATGCCAAAGGAGGCTCAAAATTAAATGTGAATGACAAACATTAAAACCTTTTAAAAACTATTTTAAATAATTAAATTGAATTGTTGAATTGTCCTGTAGTGAATTGTCCTCTAGTGAGATGACCATGTTGGCCATGGGGAGTTGGCCATGGGGAGTTGGCTGTGGCAAGTTGTCTCATTCTGTTTTCAAGACATGAGAAGTCTTTCAAAAGATTCCTTGAAAGATTGCAGGAGAGGTGATTAAATCCTCAGAAAATCAATCAATTAATGGAACATTTCCTTATTCCTGTGCCTGAAAATTTTATCTAGCATTTATTCAATGTATAATAAATATTTGAAATAAAACAGATTCACTCCACTGAGTTTTGATAGAATGGAATAAATTGCTTCTGGTCTACCAAAAGCTTTGAAGTGGATCACAGAGTCCAATATGGCTTTTGCACATTACTCTCCAACATCTTATTCCCTTTGCCAGAAACTGTAAAGAGTGTGAATGTATGTTGCATAACATTAGACATTAGTCTTACAGAAATGTTGTGCATGGAATTCCATTAAAATGAAGTGTACCCTTAAATCGCCCTCTGCTTCAACTTCATGTTGTTTAAATTAAGTGTCATTTCCATTGTGTTAAATGCCACTTTGCCTTATACTTTGGAGGGTGGGGGTTCATTTGTCTTTAAAAGAAGATACAGTGGTACCTCTACTTAAGAACTTAATTCATTCCGTGGCCAGGTTCTTAAGTAGAAAAGTTTGTAAGTAGAAGCAATTTTTCCCATAGGAATCAATGTAAGAGCAAATAATGTGTGCAAACCCATTAGGAAAGAAATAAAAGCTCGGAATTTGGGTGGGAGGAAGAGGAAGAAGAGGAGGAGGACAGTTGCTGCCGAAGGAAGAAGGTGAGGTGAGGGAAATTTAAAAAATCCAAAATTTTAAGGCTTAAAAAAAGAAGAAGATGGACTCTGAGGCGGCGAGGAGGAGCACGGGCCTCCCATACACGCAGCACGAGGCTGCTTCCCATACACTGCACCAGAGAGAGAATTGCGGAAAACTAGCTGGGCCTTCATGCCACTCTCCACTTTCCTGGGAAACTTTTGCAGGCTCGGGTTCTTAAGTAGAAAATGGTTCTTAAGAAGAGGCAAAAAAATCTTGAACACCCAGTTCTTATCTAGAAAAGTTCTTAAGTAGAGGCGTTCTTAGGTAGAGATACCACTATATTTAAAACTTTTTGCTTTCCTTTATTTTACCCATTTATGGATCTGCAAGAGGAAGGGACATTACTTTATTCTGTGTGTGGTAAAGAATAGTTTGTTATTTGTGTGTTTGTTTGTTTATTTTTGTTTGTTGATTGATTGATTGATTGATTGTTGAAAGGGACCTTGTAGGTCATCTAGTCCAACCCCCTGCCCAAGCAGAAGACCCTACACCAAACAAATGTCAGTCCAATCTCTCCTTGAAAGTCTCAAGTGTTGGAGTGCTCACAACTTCCACAGGCAAGCTGTTCTACTGGGTGATCGCTCACACCATCAGAAAGTTCCTCCTTATTTCCAGGTTAAATATCTCTTTGGTCAGCTTCCATCCGTTATTCCTTTCTGGCCCTCTGCTGCTTTGGAAAACAGCCTGACCCCCTCACTTTCTTTCAGCTTATTTTGTTTTAAACAAGCCTTTGTTGTTGTTTTTGTTAAATTTATTTGCTGCCATCTTGCTGTGAGGCTATTATAGGTTGCTTGCAACAATTAAAAGGAAAAAAAATGAAATGAGTGTAAATAGAAGTTTAAAAAATAGAACAATAAAATAAACAATAAAAAACAGTGAGAATATATCAACATCAGGGGTGAAATCCAGCAGGTTCTGACAAGTTCTGGAGAACTGCTAGTGGAAATTTTGAATAGTTTGGAGAAACGGCAAATGCCACTTCTGACTGGCAACAGAGTGGGATGGGAATGAAGATTTTGCAGTATCCTTCCAGCAGGATTGGGGAGGGAATGGGAATTTTGCAGTATCCTTCCCCCTGGAGTGGGGTGGGAATGGAGATTTTGCAGTATCCTTCCCCTGCTACACCCACTAAGCTACACCACACCCACTAAGCCACCGACACAGAACTGGTAGTAAAAAAAAAATTGGATTTCACCACTTATCAACATGATAACAAAAAGATGGATTGATGGAGAGCAGAGAGCAAGGCGGGAGGTAGAGTCTGACATCAATCCAACAGCCACCTCCAGCGTGGAACTTCCACATTGGATACCCCCAGCCAACCAGTGGAGGTAGGTCTTTAGGTTCCTGTGGACCTCTTTATACTGAGTTGTTATTGCATCACCAGTGTTAGAAGAAAATACAGGAGAAAGGAGAAAGCTTCACCAGAGGGTGGGAATATATAAGCCTAATAAAGTAGAATGTAGCTTAGGGTTGATATTAAGGGGTCCTTGCTGGCACTGATGATGTTACCTAGTTTGGTAATGAAACATCTCCAAGAAAACAAACAAGTTCAAGAAAGCACCAAGGACTCCTCCTATATGGGACCTTCTCTAAAGCAAAGCATTTCCCCATTTTTCCACTTCCTAAAGAGTAGAGCAGATTTCCATTTTCATCCTTCTTTTTTATTTTTTCTTTCCCTTCCTTCCTTCTTTCCTTCTTTCCTTCCTTCCTTCCTTCCCTTCCCTTCCCTTTCCTTTCCTTTCCTTCTCAATATTTTAGTCTTCTGTATAAAAGAAGCAGGGGAAAAGAAAAAGAAAACAGCCATGCTCTTTTCTCTGTGTAAAGAAACTAGTGAGCACAGCAGACAGTAGTCAACCTGGTTTAAAAATAATGAACAATGTCATGTAGCAATCTGTGCAATGGAGTTCTTTTTGAGTGACTCAATACGAACCACTATAGTGATAAAGTATGTAATTTATTTAATTCTTATTTCTAATTTTTCCCAGAGTATAGCTGTGAGAATATATGGGCATTTTATCCAATTAAGCCTATCTTATATTAGACCTTTATCATGCTCATTTTTTCTGGAGAAATAAAAAAGACCATTCAGATAGCAATTCTGAAAACTTTCTAACTATACATAGTTGGACACCACATCATAGTGCCACATGCATTCTGGTTAGTTTTTGGCTTTTTAACCCAAACTCTCAAAGTATGCGATACGTTCCAATAGCATAGCGTATAGTATCTATCTATCTATCTATCTATCTATCTATCTATCTATCTATCTATCTATCTATCTATCTATCTATCTATCTATCTATCTATCTATCTATCTATCTATCTATTGTTAGAGTTGTAAGGGGCCATCGAGTTCAACCCCCTGCCCAAGCAGGAACCCTATAGTACACCAGTCAAGTGGCAATTCAATCTTCTCTTAAAAATGTCCAGAGTGTTGGAGTTCACAACGTCCGCTGGTAGGTTGTTCCATTGGTTGATCGCTCTGACCGTCAGGAAGTTCCTCCTTATCTCCATGTTGAATCTCTCCTTGGTCAGCTTCCAGACGTTGTTCCTTGTCCGGCCCTCTGGTGCCCTGAAGAATAAACTGATCCCCTCCTCTCTGTGACATCTGCTCGTATACTTGTAGACTGCTATCATGTCCGCTCTGGACCTCCTTTTCTCTAGGCTACCCATGCCCAGTTTCCCCAGTCTCTCTTTGTAAGTCTTAGTTTCCAATCCCTTAATCATCTTGGTTGCTCTTTTTTGCACCTTCTCCAGAGTTTCTATGTCTCTTTTGAAGTGTGGTGACCAGAACTGAATACAGTACTCCAGGTGTGGTCGGACCAGGACATAGTAGAGTGGTATTAAGACTTCCCTGGTCTTGGAGTGTGTTCCCCTGTTGATGCAGCTTAGGATTGTGTTGGCTTTTTTTAGCTGCATCAACAGGGGAATAGTATAGTATAGTATAGTATAGTATAGTATAGTATAGTATAGTATAGTATAGTATAGTATAGTATAGTATAGGTGTGAGTGTGAGTGTGAGTGTAGAATAGAATAGAATAGAATAGAATAGAATTTTATTGGCCAAGTGTGATTTGACACATAAGGAATTCATCTTGGTGTATATGTTCTCAGTGGTACATAAAAGAAAAGATAAATTCATCAAGAATCATAAGTTACAATACTTAATGATAGTCTGGGTATAAATAAGGAATCAAATCATATTAGGAACCAGTCAATATACATTGTAAGGATACAAGCAACAAAGTTACAGACATACAATCATTTATGGGAGGAGATGGGTGATGGGAATGATGAGAAGATTAATAGTAGTGCAGACTGAGAAAATAGTTTGACAGTGTTGAAGGAATTACTTGTTTAGCAGAGTGATGGCATTCGGTAAAAACTATTTTTGTGTCTAGTTGTTTTGGTGTGCAGTGTTCTGTACTATCATTTGGAGAATAGGAGTTGAAACAATTTATTTCCAGGATGTGAGGGGTCAGTAAATATTTTGACTTGTGCCGTATACAGGTCCTCAATGGAAGGTAGGTTGGCAGCAATTATTTTTTCTGCAGTTCTGATTATCCTCTGAAGTCTGTGTCTGTCTTGTTGGGTTGCAGAACCAAACCAGATAGTTGTAGAGGTGCAGATGACAGACTCAATAATTCATCTGTATAACTGTATCAACAGCTCCTTGGGCAGTTTGACTTCTGAATTGACACAGAAAGAAAATTCTTTGTTGTGCATTTTTGATGATGTTTTTGATGTTACGTGTCCATTTTAGATCTTGAGATATGATGGAACCTAGAAATTTGAAGGTCTCTACTGTTGATACTGTGTTCTCTAGTATTTTAAGAAGTGGAAGTATGGGCGATTTCTCCTAAGGTCTACCACCATTTTTTAGGTTTTGAGTGTATTCAGTTCCAGATTGTTCTGGTTGTACCACAAGGTTAATTCAACCACCCGTCTATATGTGGATTGATCATTGTCTCGAATGAGTCTGATCACTGTTGTATCATCTGCAAACTTCAGTAGTTTAACAGATGGATCATTAGAGATGCAATCATTGGTATTTAGAGAGAAGAGAAGTGGAGAGAGCACACAGCCTTGGGGGGCCCCCTGTGCTAATTGTACAGATATCTGATGTGATTCTGCTTAGCTTCACCTGCTGCTTCCTATTTGCATACATTAATTCTTGGGGATATTTTTTATTCATTTGTATATTGTATGCAATTGGGACAAAAAGGTAAAAGATGAAAACTATATATTAATATTGCACAACGTCAATAAATAGTGAATCACAGAAAACATAACAAGCAAAAATGTTGTCGTTGAATTAATATAATGTATCAACATATTCTAGAACAATAAAATATTGAAAGAGAAGTTCCCAATTAATTCATCTTTAATAGGATGCTACTGTATGTATATACTGTATATATTCAAGCTACCACATGTTGTAAACCACTCCAAGATCAGTAAAGAAAGTGACACAATGTATAGTTTAGTCTAATTGTGGGTCTGCAGCACAATTTAGATTGAACTTAAATAAATGGAAAGAAAACAGGAAGCAATTAAATTTAACCTAAATTGAGAACACTTTAATTAAGAATCAAATCTTTCTAGCCTTTACAACATATTGTAATTGGTCCTAGGCTCAGCTTGGACTGTTTATTTTAAAGATTTTGCAGAAACTGATTAGTTGTGATCTTGCCCAATACGTTAAATGCCCAGAGACATTCAAAATCACCCTGTCCATAATCATTCAGTGGTGTTTTCAGTGATGAAGTGATAATAATCTCATTTGCTCTTCTATTTACAATTTATAAAAGGGGTGGGGGCTTTTAATCAATAATGGGTGGATTGGAATAAAATTATTCAAAGTGCTTTGGAAACAAGGCCAACATTTAAGGTGGCAGTCAGGGTAAATGCATACTTTTTTATTCTGCCTCCTTGTTAATTGCTATTGTAAATGGAAAGTTGTAGTTTTGCTACAGAATGTGATAGCAGTAACAAGAAGAAGAATAGCTTTTTAGATGACACTAGTTTTCTCTCCCTAATGCTCCTGGTATAATTCATTTTATTTATTTCTTGTATTTATAGTGCTCCTTTTCCTCGCAAACTGAAAGCAGCATAAATAATATTCTTGCCACAACTTTTGTGGCTGACTGGGGATTTGTATTGAAAGTGTGAATCTGATGACACTGACTCTATAGCATCTCACAAACTATTGAACTCAAGGGACCAGGAAGGTTTAGATAGAGAATTAAGAATGTGTTCTATGCCTCCTTTTTGTCTGCCATTATACCTGCTTTTTTGAGAAAAACTCAAGTGACTTCCTCCTGTCTTTTCTTCCCAGGTTCACATGTACATATAGAACACTTCAGCCTCCAAAAATGTGGACCTCTATCTCCAATCTTTTTACTAAACTATACAAATTCACCTATGAAGTTTCTTTAAAGAGAAATATATATATGTGTGTGTGTGAGAGAGAGTGTGTGTGTGTGTGACATGCTTGTGGTAACATTAGTGGTGAATTGCTAAGGAATATTAATTTACATTTATATTTGGATGATGTTCTATTGTGGGACAACCTGAAGGATTTTCACTGATAGTTACATAGATTGTATGCTGCAGTGATGAGTGTGGGTCTTAACATTAATGTATCAGAGACCAATGGAGTTATATCTGACAGGAGAAATAATGAACAACTGCAAGTTATTCATAAATGGCAAAAATTAAATAAATAGATATTTTTTTGACTCTGGTAGAAGGTTTATTTAATTTGTTTGTTTATTTGTTTATTTAATTTATATGCCGCCCCTCTCCGAGGACTCGGGGCGGCTTACAACATATAGGAAACAATATACATCCTAAATCCAATTAATTAAAATTAATAATATAAAAAACCTAAGAACCAATTAAAATACTCTCATACCCATTCAGTCAACAAGCTCACAATACATCCGTCGGCCAGGGGGCAGTATCTAATGACCTCAGGCCTGGCGGCATAGTCTTCAGACTCTTGCAAAAGGAGAGTGGGGGCAATACGAATCTCTGGGGGGGGAGTTGATTCCAGAGGCCTGGGCCCCCCACAGAGAAGTCTCTTCCCCTAGGTCCTGCCAAACAACATTGTCTAGTTGATGGGACCTGGGGAAGGCCGACTCTGTGGGACCTAACCGGTCGCTGGGACTCATGCGGCAGAAGGCGGTGCCGCAATTATTCTAGTTCGATGCCATGCAGGGCTTTGTAGGTCATAACCAACACTTTTAATTGCATCCGGAAACAGGTGGTATTCCCTCCACCTGTACTTTTTTCCAGGGCCCCACATATATATTGAATTTAAGAGTACAAATTTAACCATTTGGCAGCTAGGCAGCAAATGGAATCCCTTTTTACTACTATTTACGTCCACACCAAGGTATATCAATGATGGGAAAGCTGAACAATGTTAGATATGCAAATGTTAGTAAAAAGATAATATCATGCACACTGTTGTAAAGAATGAAGGAAATGGAAATATTTGTGTATAAGAGCATGGTTCTTCCTACTTTGTTAATGTGATTGTGAGAGCTGGGTATGGCAGGAAAAAACATGACAATTGCAATGCAGTGGTTAGGAAATGTGTGTACTAAAACAAGAAGAGGTACAGCCAAGGAGGTAAGAATGGCAAATAAACGTGAGATAAATTGTCTGAAAGATTAACATTATTCTAACCACTTTAGATGTCTAGAATTAAATAGTTAAGAGTACTTAGGAAAGTTTGTCCCAAAACCAAGGTAATTGGACTTGGATGTCTTAGTACCAGGGAAATATACAAGCTAAAGGCCAACCTAGGAATTAAACAAAAATAAAATTTAAATACCAAATTTAAATACCAAAAATAAATCATGTTAAATCAATTCAGTTTTGTTATCAAGAAAATCCCATATGGCCAGTCAAGCAAGCATCAAGAAAAACTTTTGCTTTTTTAGGAAACTTCTTGGTGCTTTACTGTTTTAATGTGAATATCCAAAATTTTAACCATGGCAAATACAATTTAAAATCCATCCTTCCTTCCTCAATCCCTCCCTCTGCCTCTACCCACCTCACTTGCTGACCTACGTATTGTAAATTTATAATGAGTGTTTCTTATTTTAACCAGAATTTGTTTTAGCCATAAAATAGGAGAATGAATTCTGTTTTATATCTGCAACATACATGACTTAGAGTAAATTGCTGCCATGTACAGGGATAGAGATGGAAGAAGGGGTGCTAGAATGTTCTCTTTGTAACTAGGCAACAGAGTTCTCACTTCTTTCTCCCACCTTTCAACTGTAACTTCTGTTGAGGTAGTTATTGGTTGGTGGTTTCATTGCTGCTGGTCTGACAGTAAGTTGTTTGGATTTAATCTTCTCACATATTTCTATATCTCTTAATTATATCACATAAACCTTATACTTCATTTATATTTCTTCCTTAGCCTTTTTTCAGGTTGTATGCTTCCACGATGAATAGTTTTTCTTCTTTCTTCTCTTTGTGGTGGTGATGTTACAAAGAGCTGTAGCTCTGGACAACCAGTTCTTCAGCACTAGTAGACAGTAGCATGGAAATATGGCCCCTTTATGACTTGGGGGCTTCAACTTACAGAATTCTTAAGCCAGTATGATGGCTCAGGAATTCTGTATGGATGGCTCAGGAATTCTGGGAGTTAAAGTCCCCAAGTCATAAAGGGGCATATTTCCGTAGCCCTGAATTTTAGAGAGACTATTTGTACTTCCCAGTTACTACTTCTGCTACTACTTAGCAGCTACTTCTGCTGATCACCAGCTGCCAGCAGTTTGGCAAATCGAATCTCAGTAGGCTCAAGGTTGACTCAGCCTTCCATCTTTCCAAGATCAGTAAAATGAGGACACAGATTGTTGGGGGTAATATGCTTACTCTCTGTAAACCACTTAGAGAGGGCTGTAAAGCACTGTGAAGCAGTATATAAATCTAAATGCTATTGCTATTGCTATTAGGCATTGAATTTGGATTTAAAATATTAACTGAATAGGGCTTTTCTATAAAAACATTATTATACTACAGATTGGTTGTCTTTGTACCATTTTTGCCTCTATTCAGGCAAGAAAGTCTTGTTTGCAGTTAAATTAGTACTCACAAGAAAATGCTCCTACATTTTCTCCTTCCGGTTATCCTTCATTTGGGTGAAACAGAATTTGCTTTAGAAATTTGTTTATAAATCTCAAAGGAGGAAGTGCTAGAAAGAAGTTATTAAAGGGCTAACCTAAAACCATTTTGGAAAGGAAATTAGTGCTTTGCCATTACACAGAAACAAGACAGTCATATGTGTAGATTAGAATGGGATGTAAGAACAAATAGTATGCAGTAGCAACAGAATAGTATAGAATATAAACTTTATCTGGGTTATTTGAGCATATCAAAAATATAAAACTGTTAGAAATATCTCTGGTAGCAACAGAGGTAAAGTGTGCCAATAAAGTAATGAGAAATTAGGGTACTCCTTCCTAGAAAGTAAAATTCTAGAACTAGTCAACCTGCAGAATAGTTGTTTACACTTGACTATAAAATTAGGGAACTAGTGGTTCATTAACTAAGAGACTGAGCTTGTCGATCGAAAGATTGGCAGTTTAGCGGTTTGAATCCCTAGTGCTGCATAATGGGGCAAACTCCCGTTACTTGTCCCAGCTTCTGCCAACCTAGCAGTTCGAAAGTATGTAAAAATGCAAGTAGAAAAATAGGGACCACCTTGGTGAGAAGGTAATGGTATTCCGTGTGTCTTTGGCATTTAGTCATTCCGGCCACATGACCACCAAGACATCTTCAGACAGCACTGCCTCTTTAGCTTTGAAATAGAGATGAGCACTGCCCCTTAGAGTCAGGAACAACTAGCACATTTTTTGGTTGAGATTTGGAGTTTCCAGTTGTTTGACAATTCTGATACAAAGTTGAGGTCTTTTTGAAGGGCAGTGGTTGTTAGTGGTGTTAAAATTTTTTACATGTTCAGCAAAGAGAATGCAGTTGGTTATAATGTGATTGTAAAGGTCATTTAAATAAAGTATAAAGAGTTTTGGCCCTAGTACGCTGCCTTGGGGAACACTGCTGTTGAGAGATGTTGAGGGTTTTGATAGGGCACTACTTATTTTGACCACTTGTTGTCTCAGCTATCCAGTTATATAGTGGTCCAGAGATGCTGTAGGATTTTAGTTTCAGAAGTAGTTTGTTGAGTCGAAGGCTTTACAGAAGTCTACTTTACTGAGCATCCATATGTGGCTTTGTGTCCTATTTGGGCTTGCCCAACCATATGACCTTTGACCTACACAAGGAATACTACAGTTTACAGAGTCAGCATATGGCGCCCAATAATCTGGTTCCTTGGAAGGATGGAAGGATGAATCAACCTTGAGCCTGTTGAGATTTGAACTGGTGAACTATAGCCAGCTGTCAGCAGAAGCAACTTGCAGTACTGCACTCTAACCACTGCGCCACCAAGGGTCATATATTGCAGAACATCAAGGGAAGTATCTGTGGACACACTATTGCTTAAGGGCACTATATTGGCAAAATCTGTTGTAATTGGAGCAGTTCATCATTATATGCAGGTGATTATAATAGAAGCAAGAGCACCAATGCAAAATAAAAACAATAGTGTAATGACTTTTTAAAAACAATCATTCTTGGATGTTCATAAGAACAACAGCAATTTCACTTGGGGAAAAAAAGTTAGAAGAAACTACCATACATCCTGGTTCCCATGTCTATGTGCTTTTGTATATTTGCCAGACTGATCATGAGTCACCTAACACAAACTGTCACCCTGATCCAGAGCAGCTGCCTAATTGTTATTATTAATTACATAGTAGAAAATCATTTGTAATTAGCTCAGCCTAAATCATAGTTTAAACAGCCAAAAATTACATTACAAACTAAAGTGTAATTAAAGCACTACAGTAAAGTGTTTATTTAAACCCAGTTTACTTGCAGCAGATTTTTCAATCAGGGCATCAAGCTCACACGTAGATTTAATTAGTCTCCAGCACTGACAGCAGTGTATTACATTTATTCATTGAGGATCAATATTGCTGAACAAATGTAAATAAAATTTAGACAGGCATTCTTTAAAGGGACAGTCATAGAAACATCTGGGAGAGATAACGAGGGTGGGGATGATGTGAATGTTAATGAGCCATCAGAGCTCTTTGCAGCATCTGCAGCTTTTCACAAATGCAGGCTGCCAAGTCTTTAAATTCTGAATATTTATACTTTAACACCCACCGCTACACACTTGTTTATTGTAATATAGTGCAGTGCACTGAAAATATTCTGAACCCTAGTTAGTGTCAACAGGCAGTTGGACTGCACCCAAATCCCATTGACATCGATATGTCAGCTAGATAAAAGGAGTAATTGACCTCTGTAACAAGTTGTGGATTAATTGATGCTGAACTAAATAATACTAATGTTGTTATGAACTTGTCACAGAAAACAGCAGTGACATCACTCTTAATTACAAGTCAAGGAAGAATTCAATTGTAACAATTCCACACACACACCTATATATATATATGACCCTGTCTTATATTTTTTTGAGCCTTGCAATAAGTCCTTGGCCTGCACTTATTAGGGAATGTCTTATTTTGGGGAAAACAGTATGTGTGTTTCTGTGTGTATATATGTCTGTCTCTGTCTCTGTCTCTGTCTCTGTCTCTGTCCCTGTCCCTGCCTGCCTGCCTGCCTATCCGTCCATCCATCCATCTATCCAGCCAAGAGCAATATGAAAATTAACCAATTCAATACTTAATATATAAATTGTTAAATGGGAAAGGAGAGTCTGCAACAGGTTATTTTGGAAATTTACTTTCCTATAGGAGTTGGACTCTCAAGTCATTTCATAATACTGAACCAGATATATATATGCTCCAAATTGAGAGGCCGGGTGAACTCATGCCCGACTGACATTTGCAGCAGGCGGGAAGCAACTCGGCTCTGCCTACCAATTGGGGTGATCTCGTGCGGTAGCACGAGAGCACCCCAGAGTACCTCGTTGGGCATTCTGGGAAGCGGGGGCAGGGCTAGCTCGCTATATCAGAGCCTGCTTACCCCCTTTGCTTCCCTTGCCCTCTGAGCTTGATGCCCTGAAGACACCCACCCACCCTCTGCTCAATCCAGGGTGTTTTTAAAGGTTGCCCAGTGGGGGGCCGAGTAGGAATTTTTTGCAATCCTAGAGCATTTATTACGGATTGCTTTTTGCCTACTTATCTATCTATCTATCTATCTATCTATCTATCTATCTATCTATCTATCTATCTATCTATCTATCTATTTATTTATATGCCGCCCAGTCCCAAGGGGACTGCCGCTCAGACACTATACTTTTCCGCCCACATTGAAAAAAAATTAGAGGGAACATTTATTGGCACCCCTGTTGCACAACTCATGCTGCCTAACCAGACAGAGCAGTGTGAAGGGGGTGCCCTTGGGGTTCACCTATGTCATTTCCGGTTCCAGGTCATGGTGTGTGTGTGTGTGAGCCCTCCCAAACGCTGGGTGTGGCTTTCGGAGATGGGCGCAGGTGGGGCATGCCTCATCCTGACCAGGCATGGAGTTATGCCCATTAGTTGCCCAAGCATGTTGTGTTCAGGAAACTCCACCCCATTTAGCGATCCCTGCAGGTCTTTCTGTTAATATTTAATAAAGTGACCCATTTTACTCAGCTTTGTGTCCGAGTGTTCATTTCCCATCCAATGCAAATGATTGTCCTTTGAAAGAAGCTCACTAAAAGTTAAAATGTGGGTTCTGTTCATTTCCTGCAGGCCTGAAGTCAGGTCTTTTCCATCTTAATGTCCATGAGGTCTTTTTCTGCCATCAATCGTCTATGTTTCTATGTTTACTGCCCAGATAAATTTTCTTATGAAACTCAGTAAAAAGATGTAATATCAAATAAAGGTTGCCTCTAAACATAAATGTAACCAAATGTTACATTTGGATTAGGAATTTTGATCTTGGATTTGGATCTGGTTTAATTATTAATACTACCTTCATCTAATAATTCTGATAGGTGCATCATATGGAGGGTTTGGAACAGTTATAAAGCAAGAAGTTTCCTGGTTATTCCTTGGACCAAAAAGGTGACTAACAAGCAAGTACTGGAGTGCATACCACTAGGCAAAACTGAGAAACTATCTCACTTACTTTGGCTATATCCTATGGGGGAATTTACTGGAGAAAGCAATTATTTTGGGAAGAATTAGCAGTAAGGGAAACTGGACTGTCAAATAACATGGTGGCTGAACACCTTCAAAGTTGACACCAGCCAAAGTATAGGAAAAAAAATCAAAGAAGTAGTGCACCTTGAAACTAATAATCTGATCTCTCACAAACAATTTGGATTCAGAAAAAAACTATCCTGCAACCTACAATTCTGCCATTGCAAAAACATATGGACCAGTCATTTCAATCAAGGAAAATCTATAGATGCAATATATATTGACTTCTCCAAAGCCTTTGATTCAGTGGTCCATGACAAACTACTCCTAAAACTTAAATCCTATGGCATCTCAGGACCCCTCCACAGCTGGATTACAGCATTCCTGTCAAACAGACAACAAGTGGTTAAAATAGGAAGCACCATATCTACCCCTGTCCCTATTAAAAGCAGTGTCCCCCAAGGTAGCGTACTGGGACCTATGCTCTTCATTCTCTACATCAATGACCTTTGTCATATCATTACAAGCAACTGTGTTCTCTTCGCAGATGATGTAAAACACTTCAACACCACCGATAACACAAATACTGTCCAAAAAGACTTAGACTTTGTTTCTGACTGGTCTAACACATGGCAACTCCAAATTTCAACCAGCAAATGCTCGGTCCTGCACATCAGCAAAAAGAATCAGAACTCTAAGTACAAACTGAATAATCAAATTATCACAGATAACCCCCATTCAGTTAAGGACCTCGGTGTACTAATTTCAAAAGACCTAAGTGTTAAAGACAACTGCAACAACATCGCCAAGAAGGCTTCAAGAGTTGTTAATCTAATCCTACGATGCTTCTGCTCTGTCAATCTCACACTACTTACCAGAGCTTACAAAACTTCCGACAGACCCATCCTAGAGTACAGCTCATCTGTTTGGAACACATACTGCATCTCAGACTTTAACACCCTCAAAAATGTCCAGAGATACTTCACCAGAAGAGCCCTGCATTCCTCCCCCCGTAACAGAATACCATACGAAACTAGACTTACAATCCTGAGCCTAGAAAGCTTAGAACTATGATGCCTTAAACATGATCTAAGTATTGCCCACAAGATCATATGCTGCAACATCCTGACTGTCAACGACTACTTCAGCTTCAACCACAACAACACAAGAGCACACAACAGATTCAAGCTCAATATTAACCACCCCAAATTTGACTGTAAAAAATATGACTTTATTAAAAGAGTTGTTGAAGCGTGGAACTCATTACCGAACTCTGTAGTATCATCTCCTAACTCTCAACATTTTATCCTTAGATTGTCCAGAGTTGACATTTCCAGATTCCTAAGAGGTAAGGGGCGTGCATAAGAGCACTAGAGTGCCTTTCAAACCTTGTCCTATTGTCTCTCCTATATCCCATATATTCTCTTCTATCCCTTTATCTTTCTTCTATTCTCTCATTGATTTATTTTATCCCATACTCTCTCTTCTATTCCTTCTCTAATTTTATTTCCTTGAAGGTGTCCTCTTCTACCTTCATTGTGTATTACTGTGTATTGAAAAAAATCAAATAAATAAATAATAAATAAAAAGGATCAGAAGAAGTGGAAAGACTTGGCCCATAGAATCAGCACGAGTTAGACATGACTAAATGGATATCATCATCGTCGTCGTCGTCATCATCATCATCGAGCAAGATGGACTACCCAAGTTCCTTTATCCTTTATAGCTGTGACTCTAAAGCACCCATTTTAGAAGAAAAATGTTATACAATCCTGGTTGACCTGTGCTCATTTATTGACTTTTCTGAAGGACAAGCTAAATTAAAAGCAAGAGAAGAGATGGAAATGGAAGATCATACTTATCCATGGTTTTCTTGTGTATAATTGACAAAGATTTAAATTGAACAAGAAGAGTTTTGATTTTACAAATGAAAAAAACTGACTTTGAGATGAATTTGCATAGTAATAATGGGCAAATTATTGCTATGGTGTATATATATTTCACTAAAAATAAACACAGAAGACAAATATTTTAAAGATTATGAATCAATGGGCAAAATGTGGATATAATACAATGTTTCATCTATAGGAGAATATATGGAATAAAGGACTGAAATGTATATGGAATTATAATTCAATCCATTAATTACAGAAATATATAATGCAGTGCAACAAAATTCCTCATTCTGTTCAGCTTTATATCATCTGTCATTGTGATAACATAAATGTGAATATGCCAATATGTGTATTGTATCTATACATGACATACTTTATAATGTATGGGATGGGGAGGATAACTGAAATAGAATAGAATAAAATTTCATTAGTCAGGTGTGATTGGACAAATAAGGAATTTGTCTTGGTACACATGCTTTCAGTGTACAGAAAAGAAAGGTTTGTCAAGAATTATAAGGTACAACACTTAATGATAGTCTGGGTACAAATAATATTAGGAATCAGTCAATATAAATTGTAAGGGTACAACCAACAAAGTTACAATGATATATCCATTTGTGGGAGGAGATTGGTGATGGAATCTTTCATCAACCAACTTTTTCCAGATCTTAAGGAAATAAATGTCACCCACAATTAAAATTACTGGTAGCTAAAGCAATGGCATTTAAGATGTCTGAATTATTACTTTCTGAAAATATTTTAGCCTTGGGATTTTATTTCACTCTTTTCTGAGTCTGCAAAGGTAAATTAGGCATGTACTCAAATCTACCATCATTCAATAAAATACTTTAGGGATTGTTTAAATGGTTTGCTGAACAAAAGTTCTCAAATGAAAATTCTTTTATGAGCCAATTTACATAGGCTTGTTGTCAGAATTATTTTTCAGATGTGAATAATTTATTTGGGTTTAATCATTTGGGACTGGTGAAAAAAATGACTCAATGAGCATGGGTTTGATATATGTGAGCTTAATAACTAAATAACAGCCTCAAACCTATGCTGTAGGGCTCTTATTATTTTAGCCATTATCTATCCATTACAGGATAAAAGCCTCTTGTGCATGTTTCCAACCAGTATGGATCAATGGGTCTACCAATGTGTCCACAATACCAATGGGTCCACAGTAGTTGTTGAAGTTAGTCAGCCCGTCTTATTTTAGGTCTCTTTTGTGGATGGTGTTGATCAAATGAGATCCATTCTATGACTGCCTTGGTCTACCTGCCATCAGTTCTTCTTTTTGGTGTGTGTGTGTGTAAATTTTTATTTTTTTCCACTCAAAAACATATACAATATTATATACCTTCAATCTGCATTACAATACAATAATTATCCATTTACTTTTGGTATTTATCCTCCCACAAATGCTGCCTCCTTTTCTTTTGTCACCTGAAAAATCTAATATTAAGTTTTCCAACATCCTTATTCAAATTTGCAACACTATTAGCTAATACATCTAATCAATTACTTTTACTCATCATTTGGGCCAAAGAGACCTCTAACAGTGCTTCTTGATATGTCACCAGTCCATTTCCATTTCAATTCTTTTACTCTTTTGATTACTGTATATTGTATACTTTTGTATTCTCTTATTCAAGAACGTGTCTCTCTATGCCTACCAACCACATTTAACATACCTTTCAATTTCCTTTATTGTATCACCTTCCATTGAGATCCATTGCCAAAGGTATATGTAGTGGTCTTCTACATATAGTTCTTTAGAAATATGCACTTTTCTTTCTTTAGTGAATTTTTAAAACATAATCTGGTTTTCCTGCTTTTTGGAGCTCTTATATGTGTTTTTGTAGCACTTTTGTGCAGCTCTTATATGTGTCTTTGCAGCTCTTTTGAATCTTGTGAGAAAAGAACAACAAAGTCTATAAATCTTAAGTGACTTAAATAGGGACCAATGATTTTTATTCCACATTTTGCCTAATCTAGTTTGTGAAATACTTCTTCAAGGCTGAGAAAAAGGTGATATTGTATCACCTTGTTGTACATCTCATTGTATGTTGATTTCCACTTTAAGATCATTAAGGCAAATTGTTTCCATTGTTTTTTCATATATTGATTGTAGTAAGTGTCTATGCCTTGGTTGAGCAATGCCTTAATTATTGCTTGCTGGAATATTGAGTCAAACACTTGTTTGTAGTCAATGCCTAGTCTATAATCTGCTATATTGGTCCAATGTGGATTAGCAGATGTGATCACTGTTAGTCTGGGATATCAATCATGGTTTGTTTGCCTTGGAAGACTCTTCTGGACATTTACATATCCAATGACATAGCCCATAAAGCTCCTTTGCATCATCAAGGTCCCAATCATAGAAGGAGATGGACTCTATGCGGACATTTTATATGGCTGTAATAATGCATTAGAATATACTGTAAATGCTAAGGTTACTGCACAGTAAGAATGAAGGCTATGTCCATAGCAGGATAGGCCATAGGAAATACTCTAAGACAGTGATGGCAAACCTTTTTTCCCTCGAGTGCCGAAAGAGTGTGGGCTTGTGCTATTGCACATTCACGAGTGCCCACACCCATAATTCAATGCCTGGGAAGGGTGAAACAGCTTCCCTCTCCCCCCTCAGATGCCCTCTGGAAGCTGGAAACAGCCTGTTTCCCAACTTCTGGTGGACCCAGTAGGCTCGTGTTTTGCCCTCCCCAAGCTCCAAAGGCTTCCCTGGAGATGAGGAAGGTAAAAATGCCTTTCCCTCATCCCTCTGGAGGCTCTCTGGAAGCCAAAAACACCCTCCCAGAGCCCCTATGCAAGCCAATAATCAGCTGGCCAACACACACATGCACATTGGAGCTGAGATTTATTTACCCATGCCATAGGTTGGCACTCACTGCTCTAAGATAAACTGTCTG
Source organism: Erythrolamprus reginae (assembly GCF_031021105.1). Taxonomy (NCBI): domain Eukaryota; kingdom Metazoa; phylum Chordata; class Lepidosauria; order Squamata; family Dipsadidae; genus Erythrolamprus; species Erythrolamprus reginae. The sequence goes on from NC_091951.1 coordinate 276,984,090, forward strand.
CTGGTATTGACTTAGTGTTCATCTTATTTAGATTCTGAAGGCCTCCTTGCAGTGGCGAGGCCTTATTGTCAGGACTGCATCGTTGGTATTCCAAGGCCTCATGCACTGAACTATACCATTCCCTCCCTCCACTGCTCCATGGTTGGCACTACTTATTAGGTGGTGCTGGGCTCACCACGCAGAGGGAATGAGTAGAAGAGGTTGGAATAGGCAAGAAGGGTATGGGGGGGGGGCTGAAATTGGGAAAGGGGAACTTAAAGGAATATTTCTCAGTGGAGATAAGAGCTCCATCTAGCTGACACATCACGATGTTCTTTTTGTCAGGCTAGGAATAGGAAAGACAGCAAGTGAGTAAGCACTGTTGTATGAAGGAAATAAGAAAGTATTCTGCCAGAAAAGAGAAAAGAGGGAGAAACAAATAAATACAAACCCTCTCTCTGCCAACAACACAGGAAGAGAAGAAAAAGGGCATCAGCATCTGGACAGCTCTCAGAGGACCTTTTTTGGTGGGATTAAAGAAGGATTAGTTACAAAGTTAATACTGTTAATTACGAGCTGCCCCGAGTCTTCGGAGAGGGGCGGCATACAAATCTAATAAATAAATAAATAAATAAATAAATAAATAAATAAATAAATAAATAAATAAATAAATAAATAAATAAATAAATAAATAAATAAATAAATAAATAAATAAATAAATAAATGAATGAATGAATGAATGAATGAATGAATGAACGAACGAACGAACGAACAAATAAATAAATAAATAAATAAACTAAACAATTTAAAGTATTTTAATTATTATATTAGGTGTTTTATTCTTATTTATTTTGTTATCACGATTTCGGATACCTACATTTTATATTGTACTGGACATATTTTAATTGTTTATTTAAATTCGCTGTGGAAGTCGTCTCAGATTTGGCTGCATCAAAACACAATAAATTAAGTAAACTTCCCAGATGAGATTATGTCATGCTAGATACCTTCTTGAAAAAAATATTGCATTTCAATATAGAGCAATAAAATCAAATGTTGGTGTATGGGTTAATGCTAAGTACTGCCAGCTAAAGGTAAAATGTTTGTTTTACAGCTCTTTCACAAGTAGCACTGTTTCTCGGTATGTTTTTTAAAAAAAGTTATTTAACTTTAATAGCATGCTGTGATACACTTCATTTTTAACTCACTAGAGGCTTTTGTATACATAGGTATGAAAAAGTTTCCGTCTTGTGGCCTTAGGGTAATGAACTTGCCTTCATGCGGCACTCATGATGATTGAGTTTGAAACCCCGGACTAGATATTCACCACAATGATGGTTTTTACAAGCCATGATCAATACACCCAAGGGTTAAGAAAGGGAGACATGGGCATTTGAATATCTATGCATTCAAACAAAGTTCTATTTCAGTGCATTAAACCAGAGGGAATCAGAAACAGATCTGCTTGCAAAGCTGCAATCTTATATATTTACCTCAAGTAATTTCCACACAGCCCAATCAGGTTAGTTCTGAGTAGGACATGTTTACACTGTTAAAGACTGACTAAAAACTCAACAATGGACTATTAAAGATTTTCTTAATTATCAAAATCTATGTAATCTTCAGGTTTTAAATGAAAGCAGTAGAAATGATGATGTTTGTCTATAAAGCCCTACATGGCATCGGACCAGAATACCTCCGGGACCGTCTCCTGCTGCATGAATCCCAGCGGCTGATAAGGTCCCACAGAGTTGGCCTTCTCCGGGTCCCGTCGACTAAACAATGTTGTCTGTCGGGCCCCAGGGCAAGAGCCTTCTCTGTGGTGGCCCTGGCCCTCTGGAATCAACTCCCCCCAGAGATTAGAACTGCCCCCACCCTCCTTGTCTTTTGTAAATTGCTTAAGACCCACCTGTATCGCCAGGCATGGGGGAATTGACACATCTCCCCCAGGCTTTTACTTTTTATGTATGGTATGTGTGTGTTGCATGGTTTTTAAATGATGGGTTTTTTAGATGTTTTTTAATATTAGAATTGTTTACATTGTAACACTGTTATTATTGTTGTGAGCCGCCCCGAGTCTTTGGAGAGGGGCGGCATACAAATCTAATAAATTATTAATATTATTAAATTATCATGTTCAAAGAAGCCATTGACATCTAATGGGTTGTGGCTGGTAAGGTCTATAGAGGCACAAAATGTTCTGCCATATGTTGAGCAGACATGTGGGGCACCATTGTCGCAGAATTTGCAACTCTGGCTTTGCAGAGTGCTCGCTTCTCTTCTGCTATGAATGTTCTTCTGGCCTCAGATGTCTGTCAGCCTTGGTGGGTCAGCATGTTCCATGTTGGTCAATCTTGTGTCAGGGTTATCCAGAAGGTGGTGTCGATATCGAGGGACTTGAAGGAGACTTTCAACATTTTTTTGTATCACTTCCTTTGTCCCCATGCAATTGCTTTCCTTTAGATAGTTCACCATAGAAGAGCTGTTTAGGGATGCAATGGTCTGGCATCCTAGCAGTATGGCCTGCCCAGCGTATCTAGGCTTTCATCAGCAGGGTGGGAATTAATGGCAGGCCTGCTCTGGAGAGGACTTCAGTGTCAGGCACCTTATCCTGCCATCAGATCTTCAGAATTCTATGGTGGCAGGTCACATGGAAGTGGTTCAATTGCCTCCCATGTCTCCTGTATACAGTCCAAGTCTTCCTGGAATACAACAGGGTAGTTAGCGCTACTGCTTGGTAGACTTTGAGCTTTGTAGCAAGGCTTATTTCATGTTGGTTCTACATATTGGTCATTAGTCTGCCAAATGCAGAGCTGATCAGTGTGTCTTGCTTTCTTCTCGGCAATGGGAGATGCAGTGCCTGAGTTGGTCATTCACTTCCTTGGGAAGACTAGCAAGTTTGCAGACAAGATGATTTTTAACTGCAAAGGCAACTCCAGATTCACGGCATTCGCTATTGCTAAGTCCACACCAAAAGAATGTATTCTCGACATTAATCTTACTGTGTGTCTGTTTGCTGATGTTAAAGTGAATTTGACATAATGGTAAGCAATTCAAACAATCTATATCGCTTGAAGCTTTCTCTCACTTTCTATTGATTTTCTTACTCATCTGCAGTATGTTCAAAAGCACTTCCTATTCTATTTAACATTGTATACACTGGAATGCATGGTTTCACACTGTCTAATGGAATTAAGCAGACCTAAAAAGGCATTTTCTTGGAAAATGCAATGTATTTATTTGTAGTTCTGCAGAAGGTTAGAGGCACAAGTAAGTGCCTTGCTAATTTTACTAGGCAGCATAAGAAATTTTGAGCTGGTAGCTAGAAAAAGTTACAAAAGATATACAAAAAACTTTGCCTTGAAGCCAAATACAGGGTGCATCAGACTTCAAATAATAATTGACATATTTTAATCATATTACACATTTGCATATATTGTGCCCAAGATTGCTAACAAAATAAAATTATCAGTAAAATGAAGAATTAAAACTATCAGCCCAGGTGATCAATGTTAAGAGCAAGCACTAATAAATATTTATTTAGAAAAAGGAAGTAAAATGACTGGTTAGATGGAGAATTAGTTATAATATCTAAAATGATAATTAAATTAAACTTTAATCCTTAAACTATGAAGAACAGTGAGCAGGTTTTTATGTTCTTAAAAAATCTAAAACTGGGGAAAGGAAAGAGAAAGATTGTTATTAGCTTGTTATAATGTGGAAACTAAAATTTACTAATTCGGCAAATATCTTCCATTACCTTTTATAGAAAGAAACAGCCAAAAGCTTGTTTTATTGCATTCCCACAATTTAAGATGTTGGGCTTTTCCACACATAAAAGTATGGGTTGCTGTTAGTAAATTTTGGATACCATTTAAGAAAGTTGTGTATTTAGGCAGTGTCTTAAAGCATCTATTTTGGAGGAATTGTGACAAATTAAAATGGCAGCCGGATCAATGCTTAGAACATTAATAGTAGAGCCGCAGTAGTATAGTGGTTAGAGTGGAGTACTGCAAGCTATTTTGGCTGCCTGCTGGCTGCCTGCAATTTGGCAGATCGAATCTCACCAGGCTCAAGGTTGACTTAGTCTTCCATCCTTCTGAATTGGGTAAAATGAGGACCCACCTCAATTGGGGGCAATATACTGACTCTGTAAACCACTTAGAGAGGGCTGTAAAAGCATTGTGAAGTGGTATCTAAGTGCTATTGTTATGGAAGAGTTTGCGAGTCTACGGAGAGGGGCGGCATACAAATCTAATAAATTGAATTGAATTGAATACTTTTTGCATCCTTCCTCTATGAGCAGGATAGGCTTTGTATGGCAAATGGCAATACAGATTATGATCCTCAATATAAAATCCCAAAATTTGTAGCAAGCATGGTTTCTCACACTAGTTTATTTCCTTAGTGCCAATCAGTGACATACTTCAGTAGTTCATGCAAGGAAATCAGACAGCTCATTTACCACAGATACTCGTAGGAAATGAAAGGGGGCTATTTGGAAGTGTGGGCCTAACAATAGTGTCATTTTGTGGATTAAACCAACCCACATATAGTTGGAATCACTGATATTTTTTATTTGTCCTACCTGTGGTTTAAATTCCACACCCAAAGCAGAATCTTTAATCCTAGTATATCAGACCATGGTTTATCTATAAATTTGTTTATTTGTATGAGCCACACACAGAGGAAATTCCTGCTGGATTGTACCCAGCATTCTCACTGTTTCCATAATTGGCACAGCGGTATCAGTGAGGAACCAAACAGTACATTTTGCTTAATATGATTTGTCAAGCTGCTTGAGAATTATATCCTGATTATATCCATTATCTATATTACAGTGTGTCTCTTACCAAAGAGTAAATTCCAGCAGTCGGATTATAGTAATCTATCATGCCTAGATCAGCAATGGAACAAATTCCTAACATTGCAAACAGAGGATTTTTGAATGGGAAAGAAACATTGAAATATTTTAATGGGGCTGAAATTAAAATACAACTTTTGTAGGTTAATGCAGGAAATATTTAGAGCCTTTAACCACTGCTGAGCTGGAGATGTTAACCACCTATCCATGAGTTGAAGAAAAACAATTGCAGAAGAGCTGGAGTAACAACACGGACACAAGAGCTGGATTTAAAACTGGATCATTTTTATTAATTAAATTTGCACAATTTAATTAAATAAATTAGCATAAATTTGTATAATTAACTATAACCCCTAAAAAGGACCCGCAGGGTCAAACAATTGCTTCCGGGGCGGAAAATGACGTCAGAAAAACTTCCGGGGCAACTTATGGGCGTAGCTCCATGCTGATCCAGGTGAGGGACCATGCCCTCACCTGAGACCCTGCCATGCACTTGCATGTGGGAGGTCCCGCCTGCTAACCCCTACAAGGGGAATTAAATGGGCGGGACCCAAAGACAGGTTCCCCCCAATAGCTCAGGTCGCTCGAACCACAAGCCTTTGGAGAGAACCTGTCAATCATCCCCAAAGATGCCCAACGGAGAACACGCAGTTGCTAAACCACCACCCAGTTTTCCACCCCTAACCTGCCTACCCAAATGACCAAAGGTAAGCCAATAAGCCTAAACGGGCGAAGCACCCCCTAACCGCCTATCCATTGTCGCAGTGTGGAATAGGTGAAAAAACGGTCATAGCAAATGCCATGACTGCCAAAAATTCCTATTCGGACCCCTAGGACAACCCTCGGTAGCACACTGAAAGATAGGGAGGGCGGGTGGGTGTTCACTGCTGAGTCCAGGGCGAAAAGGAGGTTTTTGAGCCTGCCCAGCCCTTTTATAGGGCTGGCAGGCTCCGCCCTGGACTCGTCATCAGGCAGGCCGAAGCCTCCTGATGATGCCGAGATCTCGCGAATTCTCGCGAGATCTCGGCATTTCCAAGATGGCGGCTTCGCCAGAGATCGTGTCCCCTGGCCCTGCTGCAAAACGTGCTGGGGATGAAGACACCGGCAGGTATTCTTGCACAAAGTTTACTTTCCTGGTTGTTGATCTCTATCTTATATCTATTTGTCTGTTTCAATTTTCCTAATTTCCCTCTACAATAATAAGTGACAACCTATAATATTTTTATACCACTTGAGGCTGTCCTTAGATGGTACTAGGATTTTTTGGAAAGGCTATAATAACACATAAAAATAAGGATGACTTAACTTGGTTTTACTCATTGCTGGACTAAAAATGGAATGGAATCAAGGTAGGGTCATAGAACCTCAGCGGAAAATAAGTTGTCACTGTGACATGTTTGTGCTTCCCCTTTATATTAACCTGCTGGAACTAGGGATGAATGAAGAATTTGCCCTTTTTTCATTCTCATGTCTTGACAACTCTGCAGATGGAGATATACTTTAGACTGTATCCTTAATATTTTATACTATTCCAAATTCTGTCATGCAGTTGTAAATTGTAAACCCTTTGCATCCTGGACATAAATTGTTTCAACTCCCACCCTCAAAATGATACTATAGAGCACTGCACACCAAAACAACTAGAAACAAGAACAATTTTTTCTCTGAACACCATTACTCTGCTAAACAAATTATATCCTCACCCCTATTCACTACAGCTGCATTACTATTATTATTAGTCTTCTCATTGTTCCTATCACCCATTTCCTCCTACTTACGACTGTATGACTGTAACTTGTTGCTTGTATCCTTACAATTTGTATTAATATTGATTGTTTCCTGATTGCTTATTTGTAGTCTATGACAATCATTAAGGGTTGCACCTTATGATTCTTGACAAATGTATATTTTCCTTTATGTTACACTGAAAACATTTTAATTCGATTTTTTTGCCTCAATGATAAATTCCCTGTGTGTCCAATCACACTTGGCCAATAAAGAATTCTATTCTATTCTATTCTATTCTATTATTCTATTCTATTCTAAAAAAATTTAAAAGAACATTCTTATAAAATGTGGTCTTTTGCATATAATCTGTTTACAGCAGTGCTTTCTTAGATATGGAGGGTAGGTTGGCTTGATTCTCTTATGTTATATGTCAGGCAAAGTTCACATATTTCCTGCAGTTAATAGATTGGCGTGAAGATTCTCAATTCACTGAGTATTCATGATGTCAATTTTCTTAAAATGAGCAAGCATGTGCCTCTCATGTGAAAGAGCTCTCAATTTTCACATCTTTCTTCCCGATCCTGGAGAGAAAAAGGATATTCTTTCAGTATAAGCATTTCAGTGGAGGAAAAAAAAGATTGCTTAAATATGGAAGAAGCTTATTGAAGAAGCTACTGTACCTTTTAAATCTTCCTAATCTTGTCTATTGAAAATGTGGGTACATTATATTTACCCATTTGTAATAGGCTGACTCGAAAACAGGACATTAATCATGTTACAAATATGCCTTCAGTGTTATGGATGTTATTTAGGTGACAGAAATATTTTATATTCAGATGGTATTATTGCTTTATCAGAAATGCCACTGAATTGCTTTCATTTTCCATTTTTTCTGCCTTATTACTAAAGTTTTATGTCTAATTTCATCTTTGCGCTACTTAATTACTTTAGCTTAACTGCTCTTAAGGAGATAGGCCCATGACTGAGAATACAGCCTTGTAATTCACTAAAATCATCTTGAGGAGAATGTTGTAATAGTGGATAAATATTTTGATGCTGTTGGGAAGCAATTTGGATGGCCCGGGGAAAAGGATGGTGGATAATTATCCATGTTTCTACAGAGAGGCGTTGAATTAAAAGAACCATAAAATAGTCTAAATGCTCGTATCTATTAAACTGGGAACAAGAAATAGTCCACATAGTCTGCTTAATAAATTAAAGCCTATTTTACAGAATAAGCATTTCTCTCTCTTTTTTTTTAAGTTCAGTGAGTCAATAAGAGAATATGAAAGAAGCAAGGTTAAATAAATTGCTGTCAGAAGATGCAGGGTTTAGCAGCCGTAGTTACCCTAGATTTCAACAAGAATAAGCCGTTACTATAGCAACCGCATCACATGATCTTCACACATACTGTGGGGGCCGGATTCAGCAGTAATTTATGCGGGTGAAAATTTTCTGAAATGATTCTGAACTCTTGACACATGCTTTGTGCTCTGATCCAAAATTTAATCATCTTCACTGCTTCAAATTGTGTGTCTTTTATTTCTCCGAATGAGTTGAACTTATTAAAAACTACTAACCCCAAAGAGGAAGAACATGTAATGAAGAAGTTGATCTCATTAATAACAATGCCAATTGTACAATGATTGTATTACTGCTTTATTAACAGATTCCAAACCGTCATGCTTCAGGATGGACTTTTGGCCTCAGGCTTTCTTTCTCTGTCAGGTGAGATCACTTCAGCCTTCCTCAATCCTCGCCCCCCCCCAAAGACCAGTCTTCAACATGTGCAATATCCAGCCTGACATATATACTAGGAACCATGGGAATTGATGTTCTTTGCTTCTTTCACAGGGTTTTTTCCCTTACATATGATACAAAAGAACAAGCAGTCCTTGACTTACAACCAATCATTTAGTAACAATTCAAAGTTACAAGAGCTCTAAAAATAGTGACCTATCACCAGGGGTGGGTTCCACTTCCCTTCGCCACCAGTTCATTCATTCATTCATTCATTCATTCATTCATTCATTCATTCATTCATTCATTCATTTGTCCAATACACAAATACATAGGAAGAAAAATAGACATGTGATAATATAAAAAAGGGTGAAAGTGGACTTAGAGGAGAGGATATATGAAAGGAAGAGAATATATAAGATAGGTGAAAGAAAGGAAAGACAATTGGATAGGGGATGAAAGGCACTCCAGTGCACTTATGTACACCCCTTACTGGCCTCTTAGGAATCTGGAGAGGTCAATCGTGGAAAGTCTAAGGGAGTTCGCATTGTGATGTTTTGCGCGCATGTGCTCGCACGCGTACGCACATCTCCTCAAGCAAATTCATTGCCAAGCATGCTCAGAAGGTGGTTTCAGCCCAAAACACTGTTGAGGAGATGTTCAGATGGGCTTTGGGTGAAGAAATAAAGGTTGGTTTTAACCTGGGAGTGGGTGGGAGGACTTTTTTCAAAGCATGGAGAAGCGATCCAAACACTGAAAAAAAAATCACCAAAAATTCAGAAAAAAAAGATAGTGGTGTGCATGGACTGGCACAGATGGAACCAGATCTGTGACACAAACTGGGAGGAACACACCCCTGCCTATCATTGTTTTTCTACTTACAACTGTTGTAGTATTCCCATAGTCATATGAGCAAAAGTAAGATGGTTGGCAACTGGCATGCATTTATGATAGTTGTAAGGTCAGGAGGCACGTAACCAGTTTTTGTGACTTTCTGACAAGCAGAGTCAATGGGGAAGACAGATTCACTTAACAACTGTGCTACTAACTTAACAATTGTAATGATTCATTTTACAAGTCTGGCAGGAAAGGTTGTAAAATGGGATCAGCCAGTGAAAGGCTGCAAAAATTTTTACTATCACACTGTGGGTGTGGTTTATTTTGTGGGTGTGGCTTGTACAGCCATGTGACTAGATGGGAGTGGCTTGACGATTATGTGACTGGGGGTGGCTTAAAGGTCATGTGACTGGCTTAAAGGTGTCCAACTTGACGTCACTAACATCAAGGATTTGGGTTAGGGTTAACTGCCTAGCCTCTCCTCGCCTCAAAGGGGTACAATTTCCCTATCTATTTACTATTACTGAACATCCAAAATATACTATTTAATTCTATGTATATATGCCATATGTGAACATGTATATTGGATTCAGGCAAACACAAAAATACATTATCTACTATATAAACTGTATGAGTATGTACATGCACACACGCATGTGCAGCTCTTCTAAAATTTTACATATTCAACCTCATTAGCTGCAATAGGAAAAATATACCCAGAGCCCAGAAGGGAAAAAAAGAAAAAAATTCAAAATTTTTCTACCGGTTCTGCGTACCTGACCAAAATCAAATAGATGGATAGATGGATAGATGGATAGATGGATAGATGGATAGATGGATAGATGGATAGATGGATAGATGGATAGATGGATAGATGGATAGATGGATAGATGGATAGATGGATAGATGGATAGATGGATAGATGGATAGATGGATAGATGGATAGATGGATAGATGGATAGATGGATAGATGGATAGATGGATAGATGGATAGATGGATAGATGGATAGATGGATAGATGGATAGATGGATAGATGGATAGATGGATAGATGGATAGATGGATAGATGATGGATAGATGGATAGATGGATAGATGGATAGATGGATAGAGGGGGTGGCATAGAAATCAAGCAATCAAACAAACAAACAAATAATAAACAAACAAACAAATAAGATTACTTGAGAACCAGTTTTATCAAGGGATTAAGGCACCAGGCGAAAAACCAGGGGACTGTGAGTTCTAGTCCCACATTTGACATGATAGCCAAATGAGTGTCTTTGAGCCATCACTCTCTTTCTCAATCTCACAGGATTGTTATTTTGGGGAAAATAGCATTATGTGTGCTGGCTGCCTTCAGTTATCTATCAAAAACAATGAAGGCAGGAAATAAATTTTAAAAATGCTGCCACTGCTACATACCAAAGCCAAAATAATTTTTATTCCATAGAAAGGAATCTTTTCTGAATCAAAACCTTTAATAAATAATTTCTGGGTAGCTTAATGGCTTCTTTTGTGGACTCTTTATTTATATATTTTAATATCAAGGGAAAGGATAAGATATGCAGTTCTCCTTTCCACTCCAAAGCACTATACAATACACACACACTCACTCCAGTCCACAGACACACAGGCACACACTCACACAAATACATCAGGCTAATGCATTAATGATTAACTCTTTTGACTTTCATTTCAGGCAGATGAAAAGCACCAGTGATAACGCCATCCAGAGTCACGCAGCGAACAACCCTTTTAAAGAGCCCTTATTTCTATGTCATTATCTCAAATTGCCTTGTTTATCCCCTGAATTCTGATCAGGTACCATTACTATACTCAGTTGTCCACATCACTCTACTGAAAGGAAAATTAATTCTGAATTACTGGCCCTAGAACTTCTGATTTCTACACATTATCTGTCAGGGACATAAGCAGACAAAAGCCAGCTAAGTGGATTTCGGTTAGATGCTATTGAAAAAAAAAAGGGGGGACCGACAGGTGTGGAGTAGACCTTCTCAATTTTCTCCCCCACTAACAGTTAACAGTACACCAAGGAAGAATTTAATTGTTTGTATTCACCTGGATCCTTGTCATTTCTTGGCTTTATTGATTTTAATGAAAATATTAAGTGCACTTCTGGAGTGAAATGCATAGGGAAATGTAGAATGCAAGCAGGCAATTACCGGTTTAGTAGAATATGAAAAGAAGTAGCATAAAGAGAGTGTCACTTTCCTTATGGCGGTAGGAAGTCCCAAGATGAGTAACTGGAGACAGAATAAATGTTTGGTTGTTACTAAAAAGAAAAAAAAAACTTTCAGCCTAATAAAGAAGCCCGCTTACATGTTTGTTATTTTAGTTGAACTGTTTTTGCTTTGGAGTGCAGTGACCAAAGCCTTTTTTTGGAATATTTTTATCTATTTGGTAATCTTTGGGCTATTTTGGAGACAATCTTTGAATTATACTGTCAAAATTCCTACTTAGCAATACTCACAACCAAGCGTCTGCTTGGTTTTGTTTTGAAACAAAAATGACTTCTCAAAAGGGTTTTTTAAAAATTTGGTTCCAGTTTTTACTACTGGTAGTCCTTGCCTTAAAGCCACAATTCAGCCCAAAATGTATGTTGCTAAGTGAAACATTTGTTATGTGAACTTTGCCCTATTTTAGGACTTTTCTTGCCATTGTTGAAAAATGAATTGCTGTGGTTATTAAGTTAGTGACCTGACCTGGTTGTTAAGGGAAGCTGGCTTCCCAGTTGACTTTCGTTGTGAGAATGTTACAAAATGTGATCACATGACCCTGGGACATTGCAATTGCCATAGATACATGCCAGTTGCCAAGGATCTGAATTTTGATCATGTGACCATGGGATGCTGCAATGGTTGTAAATATGTAAAACGGTGATAAGCAGTAGCGGGCTGCTGCATGGATGGTGTGTAGTCCCAGTTGGAAAAATGGAAATGCGCACCTATCTCTGCATTCCCAACGCATGTAAGTACACACCCATGTGAGATTCTGCTTCTGGGCATCCATGGAAAATAAAATCTCATGCGAAAACACTCGCGCACATGAAATTTTGCTGATTTTCAGTGGTTTTGCTTCTGCGTAGGCAAGGAAGCAAAGAAATCACCAAAAATTGGCAAAATCTCGCATGCGCGATTGTCCTTGTGTGAGATTTCACTTCTTGTGCATGCACAGAAGCCAAATCTTGCATCAGCATGTGCACATGTGCACATCAGAGGCATGCATGCCTGAGCCCATCGTGGGGAGCACACCAGTAGCACCGGCGATGGGCAACCTGTCACTGGTCATAAGTCACTTTTTTCAATGCTGTTGAAAGTTTCAATGGTCACTAAATGAATTGCTGTAAGTCAAAGACATGAAGGAGGAGTAACATCCAGCAGCTATAGGGTTTGCTGTTTTTCTTAATAGGTTGTTGAAACTACCCAGAACCAAACAACTTTAAAAAAATATCATTTTGAAAAATATTCAGGTTAATGTAGCCAGAAATTATATGCCAGAAGTAGTGAAGGGCAAACTGAACCCGCACAATTCGGGTTCATACCGAATTTTGGGGTGTTTGGTATGCTGAACACGATTTTTTTCAAACTTCGGGCAAAGTTCGGGGTCGTGTTTGGCGTTCGGAGCTTTGACGGGTCCATACTGAATTTTGGGGTGTTTGGTATGTTGGACACGATTTTTTTCAAACTTCGGGCAAAGTTCGGGGTCGTGTTTGGCATTCGGAGCTTTGACGTCACTGGCAGGTTGCTAAGGATGCCAAGGTGATCATTTCCTGGATTCCATGGAATCCAGGAAGTGATCACCTTGGCGTCCTTAGCAACCTGCCGGTGACGTCAAAGCTCCAGCCCCGGAATCTCTTCATGGGAGGGATTCCCCGTTCGGATTCAAGTTTGGGTTCGGTTCGGGTTTGGCCGAATTTTGTGTAAAGTTCGGCCGAACTTGCCGAACCCGAACACCGTTGGGTTTACCCATCACTAGCCAGAAGGACATGGCATGGATTTGACAACTGGACACCATCATTGTCCATCCTCCTGTTTGGTTTACTGTTCATCCTTGTATGAAAGGCTGACTATACAAATAATCCAAGCAACATAGTTGGTGGAACTATCTGCTTTATGTCTGGCTATATTGCATGAGCTAACTCTCAGATAATTTGCCATGTTGACTTTCAACATGGGGCAAAATATTTCACAAAGTGCCTAGGCCACTGCGGCATCTATTTTTATTGTTTGTTGGCCACCAACCTTACTACAGGATAACTCTGGCCAGTTGGGTTCACCATGTCTGCTTTAAAAGCTTTTGTATCCACAAGTTTCATTGTACATAAAATATGAATTTTGGTTCTAAGTGGAATGGAATGATTGGGCATGTATGCACACATGGAAAACCCTCCCAAGGAAGCCTTTGTAACAGTTCCACTGTGGGTTTTGCAGGACCTGACAGCCTTCACATTTCATGGTAAGTGCTAATGCACTTTTGAAAACAGCCTTTCATAGGTTTTGAACAAACCTGTGGATTTTAACATTTCAAGCTCTAAACAACTTGGAATTGGGTCTCCTTTTGAAATTTAAAATCTTTTTCAGATGTTTTGTTGGGTGTTTCTGCTGAATGACATTAGGAAGGAAATGACCAGAAAGAGCTTTCTATTTACCCAGATCTTTTTACTTTTTACTTTTAAAGCATATGTTTTTATCATTGGCATATATGTCTAGTGATTCTTAGACTGGGTAACAAATTTATTTAATATTTGATTGTAACTCATTAATAAACAAAACAAAACAAAAATCAAACCAAACCAAACCCCAAATTCTCACAAATAGTGTACACTGCACTAACCGATTATAGCGTCAATGCATCTCCAGCTAATAGAATTCACATATGAAAGCTGAGCCTCTTTAGAGTCAAGATTGACTTCTGAGCATGATATCGACATATTAATACAGTTTTATTAACAATGACACAAATGGTCTGCCACTCCTGTCTTTTGTTTTTTGCTTATTTTTTCATGATTTCTCAGTCAAATATATAACCTTGGAGTTGTCTGGTGATCCAGGGACTAAATAGATCTCCCTCTGCTCAGATTTTTAAGATCAGCCAAGACCAGCTGTTGCTTCAAACATATTTGTGCACATATATAAATACTCTTGAAATCTGGTAGGGAAAGAAAGCATAGTAGATTGCTTAGAAGCATCTGGTGGATTCTTCTGAAAATATATTACCTTCTGATCAGTGGTGGGTTGCTATTGGTTTGCCCCGGATTGGACGAACTGTTAGCGGTGTTGGTGGGAGGCTCCACCCACTGCCCACACATCATCATGGATGATCTGCGCATGCGCAGAAGTACCGCACATGAATGTGTTCACAGTTCTGAACCGGTAGCAAAGGTAAGTGAAACCCACTACTGTTCCTAGTTCTGCCTCTCCCATGCTCTTTATAAAAATCTGAATTTGTCTCAGGTTGCAGTCATAGAAGCAGATTGTGTGGACCTGTTCTATTTGCTATCCAGCTATAGCAATTGCTGATCTTTCTCCTTCCTCTTTCCCCTTCTTACATCTGATGTCTGAATTTAGGGAAGGAAAACTGCAAAAGTGTTCTAAGAGGACAAGAGAGACAATTTGATGTTGAGAACTTGGAGCTCTCTATAGCATCTATGTGGCCTCTTTTAGGGATTGCAGTTTTAATGCTTTCCGGGCAATGGTTTCCCACATAATTCTTCTTTACTACCTCTGTAAATATAAAGTTCTTAGTTAGTGAAGAGCAGTGATTGCTAATGTATAAATAATGGAAGGAGGGAAGATCGCACATTTAAAGGAATTTTTAAGAATTAGCCACAAATTAGTATTAACTGTGTATCAAACCAGCAGTCTCAGATATGTATACCTGTGTTGTAGGCATTATTTATTTTTTTTAAAAAGAAGTCTTGCATTTCTTCTTCAGTAACGGAGAAGAAGTTGTAAATTAAAATCCAATTAGATAACTGTTGTCTTACAAAGCAAGTATATAAAAAAAATCACAGAATGCATTTAAATAATAAGGTATAGTTTAGTACCATTGCATGATAATTCTTGCCTGCTGATATTTTTTCAAGGCTCAGAGCACCAATAGTATGTTTCAATTGTGTTTTTCAAAAACAAGGTTAGCACATTAGATGTGCTTCCAAGGTTAGAGCCAAGGTTAGGTTAAGTGCAGTTTGAAAAGAAATAGAAGCACACTCTTTCTTGATAAATAAATAAATCAAAGCATTGGATTCTTTCATTAATTAATCTTACAATGGATATTGGGTTGAATGCTTCATGTTGTGTTTTCATTCATTTCTATCTAAGGGAATGAAAAAGCATCAGTTTTTACCAGTGATGAAATCCACATTTTTTTTTACTACCAGTTCTGTGGCTGTTGCTTGGTGGTCTTAGTGTAGCTTGGTGGGTGTGTCTTGGTGGGTATGTAAGGGGAAGAATACTGCAAAATCCTTATTCCCTCCCCTCTCCAGGGGAAGGATACTGCAAAATCTCCATTCCCTCTCCACTTCTGGGGGAAGGATATTGCAAAATCTCCATTCCTACCCCACTCTGGGGCCAGCCAGAGGTGGTATTTGCCACTTCTCTGAACTACTCAAAATTTCAACTACTGGTTCTCCAGAACCTGTCAGAACCTGCTGGATTTCACCCCTGTACCAAATCCTGAATCTTATCTCATAATCTCTTTCAGTAGGTTTCACATATTTGGATCTGAGTCATTATATGATTATCAGAGTTTTATTGTGCCATTCATGGTGTCATCCTTTTAATTTGCAGTTTCCCTGTTTCTTACTACCACATTAAAAAAAAATTCCCCAGAGAAGAATCTAATAGAGTTGAACAGACAGAATAAATACTCAATGCTTTTGGGTGATAGTATTAGGAGTTCACAATCTGTAAGTTTCTATCAATTACTAAATAATCAAAACTGTACATTAAATTTAGTTATGCCACACGTGACTCAAAAGGATCTGCAATATTAGAAACAATCAAAATCCATCCATAAAATAAGCACTTATATCAGCTAAATTAGTCACAGCAATCCTCTTCTCAGTTTTTTGGTTCATTTTTGTAAACTCAGCAAAGTAATTTGAAATATTTTAAGTTGATTTTAGTGTCTTGGGCTATGGGTAGCAGAAATATAATCACCATGAATCTAGAACAGGGATGTCAAACTTGTGGGCTGGTTGCAACATGTGCTGGCCACACCCACACCCAATTTAGTGAAGGGGAAAAATTCCCGATACATCATGTGAGAACATGACATGTGATGATGTGACAATGTGACAATGTGACAGCATGATGATGTGAGTTTGACATCCCTGATCTAGAATGATCTACACAGTGGACTCTTCCACGATATTTCTTAGGCTCTGTGTAAATTTCAATATGCAAATTATAACTAAGAACATTTTATTGAAATAGTTATACATTTTTTTGGCAGCTGTTCAACAACTGATATCACAGTCATCAGAAATTCCTTTGGGTGAAAGCACTATTTCCAGATTATAAATTGTTATTTGTTTGAATAATATAATCATATTTTTTAATATAAAAAATAACTATACTTATTATCATTTACAGTATTCCAAAATATTTTTCCCATACAAGCAAGTTTATGATTCTTAGTTGACTTCAGTGGGAAATAAATAAAAATAACATTTTTAACCCAATAAATAGCATATAACTCAATAGCATTTATAATTTTATTCACAATTTAATCCACAATTGAATTAATTTATGCTATTTTTATTAATATTTCTTTTTCATTATTCCAATTCTAATTTGACTTAAATAATATGTGAAATTAAAACTACAGATGAGTGATGTAGAGAACATCTGCCTGATGATAGGACCTTGAGTTGTTTAGTGACTTGGCTAAATAATCTCTCAATTCAGTACCCTACCCTCATTCATAACATGAGATGAAATATACTCTAAACAAACCAAATGTAGCAATATAATAGTTGAACTGAGAAGAAGAAATCAGAAAATTCCAAATTAAAATATGCAAGATAAACAATATACCCACAGATAAAGGAAAAGTCTGAGAACAAAGATCCTTGCATATAATGAAAAAATGGTTATGGCAAATATGGAATGGAAGCCATGGGATGGAAAACCATATTGCCACTACTTAACTCATAGAAGATAATAATTAGTGAAGAATGAGTGAAGACGGCTATCAAAAGCCACAGACAAATCCAGCAAAACACAAAACAGTTGTCTTAACTATTAGTAGATCACTGACAACTAGAGTCAGAGTAAACTTAGTACAATCAAGTGTAGAGGTGTCAAGTGTCAAAGAGAATCAAATTAAGCTCAAGTGTAGAATGACCTACATAAAGGGACAAAATGCTGATTGAAATGTGCTATATCCTTCCTTCCTTCCTTCCTTCCTTCCTTCCTTCCTTCCTTCCTTCCTTCCTTCCTTCCTTCCTTCCTTCCTTCCTTCCTTGTCAAAAGCCTATGTGGTGATGATAGAAATTGTAGTTATTTGTAATTATTTTTTAGGAAACCAAGTTGAGGAAGGCTGCTCTATATGACTAACTTTTTGGTAAATTGGTTTGACTCAATTATAAGGTTTTCAAAAATTCCTTACTCCACTAAAATGAGTTTGTAGAGAAGAAGCACCTTCATAAATATATTATGTCCCATTGCTTCTGAAGGACACCATATTAGAAAAGCTTAAGCTACAGATTAAGGATGGCCAATCACATGTGTGTCTAACTTGCTGTGTCTCATTGCCACAACATTTCATGATCTTTTTACCATTGGCAGAGCTGGAGTGGACATGGCCTATGCATGACACATTCAGCCTATTGGCCGCCACCAGTTTGACACTCCTGGTCAATGACTGCTTACTATCATACTGTAATGGTTTGCTCATGTCTGGCACAAATAGTTATGGACTCAGAGGACACAGAGACTGTGGAGGGGTGATGCAAGGGTCTTGTATTGCTGTATTTCTGGTACCTGAGAGTGACAGTGAAATTGATGATGGGTTGGGGTCAGAACAACCAGAGCTTTCTGCACTTCCTGGCATGAGTATATCAACACTTCCTGTCAGGAATGATTTAGCATTTCCTCTGCTGAGTGACTCAGGAGAAGAGGAGGAGCCTCTTCTGGATGCCAGAGTTCAGAGGGCATCTAGGAGACACAAATGGTTGGCTAAGAGGAGATTGACCCATGGGTAGTATTGCTGGCTATTGGGTCACACCCTTACACCATTTAAAGGTGAGGCATGCTCCGCCATGTTGCAGAAAACAATGTCGTTCATTTCAGAATTATCTCGTCTTGACTCTTGAATTCAGTTTGTGTTTCAAAAGAGCACATTCTTAGCTTTGCTAATGAGTTTTGGACTTTCAGTTAATTTCTGAGAACTTCGCCTTGGAACTCTTGCTACAGCTGGTAATTATTATCAGTACGCAGATGATACCCAGTTGTACATCTCCACCCCATGTCCAGTCAACAAAACAGTGGAAGTGATGTGCCAGTACCTGGAGGCTGTTGGGGTCTGGATGGGTGTCAACAGACTCAAACTCAACCCGGATAAGATGGAGTGGTTGTGGGTTCTACCTCCCAGGGACAATCCCACCTGTCCATCCATAACCCTGGGGGGGAAAATTATTGACCCCCTCAGAGAGGGTACGCAACCTGGGCGTCCTCCTCAATCAACAGCTCACATTAGAGAACCATCTTTCAGCTGTGGCGAGGGGGACGTTTGCCCAGGTTCACCTGGTGCACCAGTTGCAGCCCTATTTAGATCGGGACTCACTGCTCACAGTCACTCATGCCCTCATCACCTCAAGATTCGACTACTGTAATGCTCTCTACATGGGGCTACCTTTGAAATGTGTTCAGAAACTTCAGATCGTGCAGAATGCAGCTGCGAGAGCAATCATGGGCTTCCCAAGGTATGTCCATGTTACTCCAACACTCTGCAGTCTGCATTGGTTGCCGATCAATTTCCGGTCACAATTCAAAGTGTGGGTTATGACCTATAAAGCTCTTCATGGCATCGGACCATGAAGGGACCGCCTTCTGCCGCATGAATCCCAGTGACCAATTAGGTCCCACAGAGTTGGCCTTCTCCAGGTCCCGTCAACTAAACAATGTCGTTTGGCGGGGCCCAGGGGAAGAGCCTTCTCTGTGGTGTCCCCGACCCTCTGGAACCAGCTCCCCCTGAGATTAGAACTGCCCCCACCCTCCTGGCCTTTTGTAAGCTCCTTAAAACCCACCTCTGCCATCAGGCATGGGGGAACTGAAATAACGTCCCCAGGCCTGTACTCTATATATGGTATGTTGTGTGTATGTTTTCTTAAATTATGGGTTTTTAGTTTTAATTATTAGATTTGTATGGTACATTGTTTTTTCTATTACTGTTGTGAGCCACCCGGAGTCTACGGAGAGGGGCGGCATACAAATTTAATAAATAAATTATTACCATGTTATATCTTCACTCTGGGATTTTGGCCAACTGATAAGACTTTGCTAGATTTGCTTCTTCCTTTGAAAAGCCTTTTAAAAGACTCTTACAATACTGAGACTTTTGTAAATATTAAATCCTTTTATTAGTCAGACAATTTGTGCGCATCTGATTATTGGGGCTCAGCACTAAGACAGAACACATACTTTCAGAATTAGTGTTCTTTATATTTAGTTATTTTGTTGGTTTTGTGTTCCTTGATGTATTTTGTCATTGGCTACCAGCAACTATAGTGCTGAATATACTCAGGTGTATAGAACTAATAGATGTACAACTCCTTCATTTTGAATTGTGAACATCTGGTCTTTATTAACATATCTAAAAAAGCATTAAAACTATTGTTAAAATACACTTTACCAATCATACCTAGTATTCATTTTGTACTGCTTAGGGCTACTATATCTGGGCTGCAGAAATTCAGAGCACCACTGTTCTGTCTGGGTTCCCCCAGACCTCAACACCAACTGGAAAAAACAGCCAGACACTCTGGTAAAAGCCAAAAGTATTTTATAGCTGGAAAAAATAAACACAGAGGAAAACCTGTTCTTCCCAACAGACAGTCTATAATACTTTACAGCAGAGTCCTGATGTCCAGACAATACAGCAAGCTTCTTGCTGGCACACCCACCCCAAGGTTTCAGTAGTCAAAGGCACAAACCAGGATTCCAAGACGCCAAAGTTCACAGCCAGGTCCCAAGACTCTCAAAGATAAAACTCCACAAGCCAGGAAGGGTGGGTCTGCCTTTTAGCCTTTCCAAAGAGCACCACACCCAAACCCAGCTGTTGCCTCTTTAATGCTGAAAGTACTTAGCCAATTGATCCCTTCTCTGAGTAGCTCTTCTCTGTCGCAGATCAATTATGCCTTGTGCATTTTCCTCTAAGGAATCCAGGCTGCTTGCTGGGGAGAGCTCCCTCTGGGGGGACTCTGGCTGTCCTCCCTCTTCTTCAGCCTGAGATTCCTCCTCCTCGTCTGCCTGCACCTCCTGTTCCTCAGCCTCTCCCTCTGAGCTGGAAACCGACAGAAGATCAGCCGTTCCCTGAGGGGCCTCAGACGGAACCACAACAACCACTAAATGGCTCTACACAAGAATAACAGTTTTCTGTATTTCTTTGCTGCCATCTAGTCATTATTGGGATGTTTGTAACTCAGATCTGGTACTTCTGCAGCTGACAACTATGCTTGCCCTACCCCGACCCCCAAGAAACTTGCTTTTGATTATTTTGGAAAACATAAAAAGAAATTATACATTGTGTACAGCTTTCTAACACTGGAAAAATGTCATTTTGTCTGTACAGAATCTTCCTTTCTAAATACTTTTCTAAGATGGGAAAACATGTTTTCATTGTTTGATTTGGTCTTGGAAGACATTTGAAAGAAGCTCTTGAATGTTACCAAAATGCTCAGAAGTAGTAGCAGAGCTGAGATTTGGCCTTGTCTTTCGTGGAAGTCTGTGCTTTGAATCTCACATTGTTCATTTTGGCACACATCCAATAAAATCCCTTTGGGGTTTCAATTCCACTGACTGTCTGACCTTAAACCTCAATAGGGTTTACGTTATGTAAAGTTATTGGTCTGATTTGACACTGCAGAAATAGGAGCTCTTGAGACTTAATTGTTTGCTTTGAATGTAATGAGCCTCTAGGGAGAAAAGTAACATTTACTTCCAGAGAATTCAGAACACATGTTGAACAGAAAGACACCTGATGAGCCAGGGATAGAATCCAGGCTAAACCCTAAATCCTCTAGAGCAGTCTGATTGCCTTTAAGAATTCATTGGAATTAGTGTTCTGTGTAACTACACTTTAAACAAGAGATCCCTTTCTGTCGTAATGAAATAGATATATCCCCTCCCCAACTATAAACATTTATATTTTGATTCAGATACTACAAGAGAAGATGTGTGTGTGATTCACACTTCCTTTTTCATGTGTCATGTGTGACATTCAAAAAGGAAACTTGCCATGACCTTAATCCCAGAGGTATTTCAGTCAGTGCAAAAGCTACTTTCTTAATGACAAGATGTTAAAGAATAATTTGGATGGCACTTCAGTGAGGTGACTCAACAACTGAGTAACTAACTATATACAGAGCCAGCCTTAATGGCTTTTTTCCAACTGGAAAACAGTATCCTACAGTTCTTAGGACAACATTGTTCAACCGTCTTATTAATGACCTAGATAATGGGAATGATAGGATGACTATCAAATTTGTGGATGATACAACATTGTCTGACCTAGAAGGCATCTAGAATGATAGACTGAGATTTCAATATAACCTTTGCAGGTAAGAAGACTTAACTCAGTCTTGACTCCAATAACAAGAATGGTGAAATTTTTATTGTACGCCACCCAAAATAATATTTTGTAAGAAAGATGGCATATCTGTATGATAAAGAAATAAATAAAATTACATTTGCAGAGGAAAACTAGAAAGCACGCACAACAATATGGGTAATTCATGATTTGGACACACTATATTACTGGTAGTGTTTATGCTCAGTGATAACTTTGGTTTGTCTTGGAAGAAAGATGTACCAAAGATGATGAAATTCTTATTTGCTCTTTTAATTAGTCCAAAGAAATCTGTACATCTCTCTTTCTCTCCCCCCCTCTTTCTCTCTATATACTCCCATACTCCTCTCTCTATACTCCTTCCAAGTTTGTAGTGCTAAGATTTAAACTAATAATTTGCAGGTATAAACATATGCAGAGACAAAGCACTGTGTTCTAATTTATGTAATCTGTGGTTCTCATATTGTTAAATTATAAATTACACTCCAGTGTATGTATCAATTCAAAATTCAATTGATTGGATGAAGCTGATTGATTTAATGAAATCAATCTACAGCTCAGGAATGGGTTCCACTTACCTTCGCCACTGGTTCACATTGTAACGTTTTGCCCTCATGCAATTTTGCTTCTGTGCATGCTCAGTTGATGGAATTGGCCCGAAACGCAGCTGAAGAACTGATTAGCTGTGCTTTGGGCAAAGAAATAAAGGTCTGTATTAACCCGGGGATGGGCAGGAAGGCCCTTGTTCAAGCAGCAAAAGAGAAAAGGCCATCCAAACGGGGAAATTCACAAAATTCACCAAAAGAATCACACAAATACAGATGGTGGCACGTACGGATCGGCACTGACCAAATTGAATCCCTGACATCACCAGCGGATCGCTACTGGTTTGGGAGATCTGATCTGAACAAGGAAGAACCCACTCCTGCTACAGCCCCTTCAACAGCTTTTGTGGAGGCTGTGGAAGACCCTCACAAGCTGTACTTATCACCCTCTAGCCACTATCATCTGCACAGTACTCTACTTGCTCCACTGCATTTGTCAGAGTTAATTCTCGGACTGATATAGTTCAAGTAATAATTATAGAAACAGCCAGTAGCAGACCTTCCTGTTACCATTAAGAAGTTCATTTGTCCTGCAGTTCACATAAGACTCTAAGGAAAAAACTCTAGCATAGATGGAAATCTATCAGTTCCATATTGAAAATTAGTTCACTTGTGTTGCAAATTCACATTGATAGAACTGATTGTTCATTCATTCCTTTTCTCCTTCAAATATCCCAGTGCCTTCTGCTTCCTTGGATTTTACTTAGTTTAGAGACTAGATGTCTGAGGCTCAGTAGCTCATATTTTTGGTTAGTGGGGTGAGAATGTGTATTTAATTTGTAAGAATACACTCCATCCTTCGCCAGAAATACAGAGGTTCAGAATCTTATGCAATAATAAAATATTTAATTTTCACACCAGGTCATTGTTAGACTACAAAATGTTTATTATTTACAACAGCTAAAGCATCATACTTGCATAAACTCACACAACAACTTGAACTGAAGACATAAAAACCTGCCTTGCTACAGTGTCCAGAGATTGTGGAAGATAGAAGAGCTCTATAGATGATAGTTGTGTGCATGAACTAAGGATCTTTTGTTGCCCTGTTAGATTGCTAGGTCAAACATGACTTTCCTCCTGACAGTTAACTGTTAAGTTTCTTATCTCTACTTGCTATCCTCTGATCCTTGTATGATCTTGATAGATTTTATTCCTGTGATCTGTTCCATGGCCATTGTTATCTCTGATAACTGGTATCCAGAGCTGGTCTGGTGGTTTTTCATTCTTTTGTGTGTCCGCCTTTTTGACAGGTTTAAATTCTATTCATCTGGTTCCTCCCCCCCCCCCCAAGTCTTATTTCCTCTGACATTTAACAGAATTCTTTCATCTTAATAAAGCTTGAAAAAAATAAACAAGCCTGTGAATTGCCTTTTCTTGTATGAATGGGAAACTTCTCAACTGGCAGTTCAGCTCAGCTTTCAGAAGTCTGAATGGTTATTTTATACATATTCTTGGGCAAAAGCATCCATGCAAGACAAACAAATGATTAAATGGATTTGATATCATTGAGATGCAAGTACATTACGGAGACATTTCCATGGTGTCTGCTTGATCATTTTGTCATCCTCGTGGTTTGTTGTGTATGTATGTTTTTTTGGGATACACATGACTTCTAAATTTGGCATGATTGTGACAGGTTTAAATTTCTCAACAATCAATGAATGGATGCTAATTTCTCTTTGCGATTTGCTTCTCTCTGGCATTATTTACCATACTGGTCAGCTTTCTTCTGGTATCTTTGACTATATATGACCAGTGGTGAAGTAGTTCGATATAGAAGTGGTGTCAACTTTCTCACGTTCTTGATAGATTAGAAAATCCAGTCATCAGAGGCAGCAGCACCCCCCTAACCTCTGACCCTAGTGGTAGGACAAGCCTTTTGTTCACCTTCCAAGTCCTGTTGTCAGCCCAACAAGATGTATAAGTTTAAGAAATCATTGCCTTGTATGTCAGGACTACTTTTATTGTAACAGCTGTAGTAATCTCACAAATCTGAATATCCTTTCCCTTCTCTCGCTATCTTCATTTGAATTATGGAGCAATAGAAATAGCAATACATTTATTGCCTTCAATATGTATGCTACTCACTGTGCTATCATAGCAACAGCTTATCTGAGCTGTTTTTTTTGAAGTTATTTTCTTGACCCATTCATTTGACCATTGCCTTTGTAGCAGTATTTCAAGGCCATTCCCTACTCTTCTGCACTGCCCTAAAGACACCATATAATGCCAATGGCCCTTGCATATTTCAGACAGCTATACAAAATATCTTGGCACTCAAGCAAACCCTATAATTAAAAGCAGTAAAATAAGTAAATTACATCTTCCTAGAAAATTAAGCCATGGTCCATTTTCAGCGTCATTCAGCGTCATCCTCAGAAAAGCAAGTTTACTTTTAAAGCATTTTTGAAATAAAGTTTTAAAGTTGGATAAAAATGCTTTCCGCATTGAATCATTACAGCGCAGTTTGTATGCTGGGCAATTTGGAGGCTGCTGTACTCCCATTTTCATGCCTGCTATCTTTGCCTTAAACAAAGTGTGTGGGGGAAATTTGAAAAAAAAATGAATGCAGTAAAACCCTTGCAAATATTCAGCTGAAACTTGACAGGGTTAATGTACTCTAAAGGGCCTATTATCCCTGCTATTTTCATCCCAATCTGCCAAAAAAGAAAAAAGAAGAAGCTACAGGCATTCAATTCTTCCCCATTGTAGTATATGATGAATCTTTTTTTAATCGAATCTCAAAGCATCTTGAATTGAATTGCTTTGCTCTTGAATCTTAAATTGCAAAGTTGAATCAAATCGTGCCCTCTTTGAATTGCGAACCTCCAATTTGAATTAAACCAGGGCTGATTTACATGCACACACACCCACAAAATTAGTTTCCGCCCTCCTTTCAGGAGGAGCTGGCAAATGTGACTGTGGCTAATGCTCTTGCACAGTTGTTGTGACTCCTGGGATTTGGAATGAAAGGGACCATTTCTTTTCCTTTTTGTGCTTGTAGAGAATACCATTACAAACATCACATGTGAATAACTTCAGGTTCTAATGTATTTTACAAAAAATACTTTCAGCTGCATTAACTATAAATGACCTGCTAATGTACTTCAAATAGAGGACCCACCAAATGCCATTTTTGTTTGTTTTATTATTCACAAGACTATATTAAGTCATACATCAACAGGGAAATACCTGCTCTGTAGACGATGGAATAAAGAATTGTGGCTGCCATTGACTTGGTTTGATTTCTGTTGTGGTCCATCCACATCCCAGTTAGCTGGTCACAGATCCTGAGGATAGAGAGATGGTTGTGGTGCAGTATCATAGGCCCATGCATCTGGAATCTGAGTCTAATAGTGAGGAGGTCAGAGAGGATGTAGCATCAGAGACTGAAAATCAACCAGAGCCTTCTGCACCTCCTGAAGTGCACATGAGTGACTCAAAAGAGGAGGAGCCTCTTCTTGATGCCAGGGCATGCAGAGCTGCTAGAAGGCAGGGATGGTTTAACAAGAGGGTGTGTGTGGGGGTATTTCTTGGGAGGCTCGTCACTGGGACAGAACAGTTTGGCTTTCACCCCACCAACCCACACAAATTTGGATCATGGATCAGCTTCATGATGACAACGTGCAGCTTCAGCAACAGATAACAGCAATGGCTATCCAGCTGGCTCAGCTTCAAGGCCAGATGGTCTCACCTGTTTCTGCTCTGAGGAGAAATTGCCCTGTGACTGTGCCAGATAAATTTAATGGAGATGAAACTATGTTCCCGGTTTTTTTGGGACAGTGTCATTTGTTTATGACTTTGCAGCCGGAGGAGTTCCCAAATGACAAGGACAAAGTGGGGTTTGTGATAAGCCTCTTTTCAGCTCTGCAGTTTGTTGGGCCATGCCTTTCTTATTCCAGAACAGTCCCCTCCTTGGTTCTTGTGCTTGTTTGGAGGAGATGTTTGCAGATCTTATCAAAGCCAAAATGGCCACCAGACAATTAAAGAACTTAAAGAAAGGCGGGAAACCTCTCCGACAGTATATCAGTGAGTTCTGGTTGCTCTACCAGGACTAGGCCTGGAATGAGGCATTCCAGATGGTTTATCAGAAAGTTTGCAAGACGAGTTGGCAAAAGTGGACATTCCTCCTATGATGTCTGAATTGGTGTGTCTCTGTTTGAGGATCAATACTAGATTGCAGGGCAGGAACCCATGTCATGCATCCCAGACACCTCCTGTTCCTCCTGTGGTCCCGTCAGCCCCAGCTCCATGAGAAAAGCCTCCCTGTGGATGGGGCCTAGGCCAACAGAGACAGTAGGGAGGGGGTCAAGTTGGAGCCCCCCAGCAAGCTGTCACCCCACCAGCCACACCTGGGCTAGCCACTATCCCTCAAGCCCAGAAGGCCACACCTTGGTTCCCCCACATTTGATGGCAACCCAAAGAAGCTGTCCTATTTTCTCTATCGAGTGTGGACTTATATTGATGAATATGGGGACTGCTACCAGACAGATAGGCATATGATTGACAAGATAACTAAGGGCATGAATGAGGGAGAAACAGCACAATGGGTGGGCAAACTCCATGTTGAAGTGGCCCCCCAGCTAGATGACATGGGTGACTTCATCCAGTTGATGAGGGTCAGATTCCATGATGAGGCCCAGCAGGTAGACGCTGAGGAGCAGATCCAAAAGTTGAGGCAAGCTGGACACCCAGTGAAGGAACTCGGTATGGAACTTTAGAAGAGTGGCCAGGAAGATGGAGGACTGGCCAAAACGGCTCTTGGTGCACATGTTCTGAGATGCACTGGATCAGAAATTGAAAGAAGCATGTGAGATCAGGGAAGTACCTTCCATCCTATGATCCCTTCCATCCTAGGATTTTGTTTCTGATTTACCTGGCTCTTGATTTCATATTTCAGAAAATGGAAAAACAAAGTGATAAACCTACCTCAGACCTATTTTTAACCAACATGGAAAGATTGGATCATGGGCTGAAGGCAGTGAAGGGCTACCAAAATTTTTACTACCACATTGTGGGTATAGCTTATGCAGGATGCCCTGCATTTTCTTTTAACATCTTTCAGTGCAAATTGGGTGCTCTGTGGTGGAGCTCCATTTTTACTACTCTACTGCATCCCCCCCCCATCCAGATAGCAACCCACACCTGGCCGAAGAGGTCAATCATCTTGTGGGATAGCAATGGCCAGACTTTGGGTTTCAAAATATTTAGGAGAAAAACAGCTGAAAAATTCAATTATATTCCTTGAGTTTCCAGAAGACAGATGGACTCAAGTGAATAACTCCGAAAAAACATAGGTGATCCTGAAAAATGAGATACAAAGCATAGGCACAAATGATCCACGAAAACAGGAAAAATGGGGAAAGATTTAAGAGGCCTATTCCTGACAAACTGAGAAGTGAAAAGGAGATGTTTATGAATTGAAAACACTGACTGATAGCTTAGAAAGAGTACAAATTTGTAGAGTTGCTCAAGCCTGCAAGGATAGACTCAGGAAAACAGAAGCTCAGAATGAAATATGGCTGGTGAGGAATGCAAAATGTAATAAGTAGGGCTTTTGCAGAAGAGACGGAGTAACGACTCGGACACCAGAGCTGGATTTAAACTTGGGTCATTTTTATTATAATAAATTTGCATAATTTATTATTTAAATTAGCATGAATTAGCATAAATTTGCATAAATCAACATATTCAACTATGACCCGGAAACAGTGGACCTGCAGGGTCAAACAAACACTTCCGGGGCGGAAATGACGTAAAAGGTCAACATTCCTGGGCAACTAAGGGCGTAGTCGATGCTGGTCCAGGTGAGGGACCTCTCCCTCACCTGAGACCCTGCCATGCACTCGCATGAGGGGGGTCCCGCCGGCTCACCCCTACCCTGGGACTTCAATAGCGGGACCCAAAGACAGGTTCCCCCCAAGTGCGCAGGTAGCACCCACCATGGGCTTGGAGAGAACCTGTCAATCATCCCCAAAGATGCCCAAGGGAGAACGCGCAGTTGCTGAACCACCACCCAGATTTCCGCCCCTAACCTGCCACGGAGCGGGGGTCAGATCTCTATCTTGGCCCCCCGACTCCCCCCTCTATCTGCACCAGCTCACGCAGAGACCGCTGCAGGTCCTGTAAGAAAATGGCGTTCCCCTGCTCTGACAGGTGAACGCCATCGGCCCGGTAAAGCCACGGCCGATCTACGGTGATGAGGGGATGGGTCACTACAACCCCACCTAATTCCTTGACAGTTTTTCCCACGGCCTTATTCACCCTACGCCTGACCCGGTGTATGGCCCTAAGGGAAATGGCGTCCCTCCAAACGATCCTTGGGAGGATCTCTGACCACACCACTTGCGTGGTGGGCCATACCGTGCGAAGCCACCGCAGGTCTTCGCGCGCCTGGATGATCAATGGAAGACCACCAAGCAGGCACAGGTCATTGCCACCGAGGTGCAAGACCAGCCATCTGGGTCCGGCTATGGGTTGCCGACCACCCAGTCCCATCTGGGCGCGACCCTGGGTAGCCGCCCGCCCAGCAGCGCCGGGTACCGCCCTGAGATGCTGAGTACCCAGCAACGTCGGTAGGAGCCCCTCCCACCGCATACCCCTCCGGCCTATCCAAACAACATTGACCCACCGTCCCAACGACAGCTGGGTCCCAATGGCGCTTCTGGCTGCTGAGCGGCCGGCCCAGAAGACCATGCTGTGGCCACACAGCAGCGCCGTCGGTTTCTGCCTGGGCTGGGAACCTGGAAGAGGACACACACAGAGAGGTTACCTAGCCTAAACCCTGCCCAGAATCCTCAGCGGGCCTAACATAACCCAAACATGCTGCTGACCGCCAGCGGCCGATCTCCTGAATCCGTTGGGCCGGGAAACCAGAAAGTGCCGCGCTAGTGGCGGCGCCGATACGGAACGAATGCGTTCCGTAGCCGGCGGGATCCATGCCTACCTGAGCCATTGCCTTCGACACTACCGCCCAGAATTGATACCGGGTCAGGGGGGTGCCATCCTGGTGTTGAAAAAGGTACCCACGCCCTGACCCCCGCAAGCCACAAAAATGCTGCAAAGCAGCCACCGGGCATACAGACTGATCGGTGGCTGCGCTAAGCTCAATTCTAACCCCTCTGTGTAACTGATCTGTCTTGGAGTGTCTCACCAAAAGGGAGACACCCCCCTGCCTAAAGGCCAGATCAGTGAGCTGGAAAGCACGGAGCGACAAGTCAGACTGCGAGGAGGCCATTGCCTCGCTGACCCTGAGGGCCCCAAAAAACATAACACAAGTCGCTGCCCTAAAGAGACGGGCCTCGTACAGAGAGGCACACAGACTGTCAAATGCCTGATTAATCAAAGACAGCTGCTGAACCGTCAGAGCCTGACGAGTGTCAGAAGGGAACCCCTGTCGCTCCCGCACCCAGCCTTCCAGCATCCTCCGGATGCGAAAATCACCCGAAAAATCACTAAACCCCCCCGCCTTGGACAGAAAGGCGAGGCCGGCTAACCTAGACCTGATAGTCCTAACTGAAAGGCCACGCCCCTTCAGCAGAACACAAAATTCAGCTAGGTGCTCAACCGGGACAGGCCAGCTATGGGGGTAACCCCTACCCTGCCTGAAATCCCCAAACTCCTTACCTGCACGCTGGTAGGCTCGCAGGGTGCCAGGTGCTACAGATAAGGCGATCGCCCTGGAGGCCTCGTCTCTCCAGCTCTCGGGAGCCCGCCCAGGCTCCACAGGTGGGCTGGAAACACCTCTGGCGACTCTCGGGCCCACGGGGCCAGGGTCCGAAACCTGGACAACTGACCACGGGACAAGGCGTCAGCCACCCCGTTATCTAGCCCCGGGACGTGCCTGGCCAAAAACAATGCGTTCAGAGACAAGGACCTGTGCACAAAATGGCAGACAAGCCGCATTACCCTGTCACTCTTAGAGGACAGGGCGTTTACAACATGGACAACCGCTAGATTGTCACACCAAAAATGCACGGTCTTGTCCCTGAACTGCTCTCCCCAGAGCTCTAAGGCCACTATCAAGGGGAAAAGCTCCAAAAAGGTCAAGTCCTTAACCAATGAACAGGCACTCCATTCCGGAGGCCATGCCGACCAGCACCACTGGTCACCTAACACTACCCCAAAACCGCAAGTCCCTGCGGCGTCGGAACACAGCTGTAGCTCCGCTTCCAAAAGAAGCTCGTGCCGCCAGAAAGACAACCCGTTAAAATGTCCCAGAAACTCCCGCCACACGCAGAGGTCAGCCCTGACCCCAGCACATAAGCGGGTACGATGGTGGGGCAAACGTAGCCCCTTCATCGCATCATACAACCGGCGAGAAAAAGCCCTGCCTGGCACCACTACCCGACAGGCAAAATTAAGGATCCCGGCCAATTCCTGGAGCTGCCGAAGAGTAACCTTCCTGCAGCCCAAGACCGCCTCAAGCTTGGTCCTAATTTTAATCAACTTATCCAGAGGCAATCTGGAAGATTGCTCCTCTGAATCCAATTCAATACCGAGGAAGGTAATCCTGGTGGCAGGGCCTTCGGTCTTCTCAGGGGCTAAAGGCACCCCCAATTGAGCACAAAGGGCTTCGAAGTCCCGCATCAAAGCAAAGCATTGCTCCGAGTGCGCCGGCCCGGCCATCAAGAAATCATCAAGGTAATGAACGACCGAACCCAGGCCACTACGCCTCCTGAGCACCCACTCCAGGAAGGTACTGAAGCTCTCAAAAAGGGAGCAGGAAACAGAGCAGCCCATAGGCAACGCCCTGTCCACATAAAACCCACCTTCAAAATGGAAGCCCAGAAGCTCGAAGTCGCCTGGGTGAATGGGGAGGAGCCGGAATGCCGACTTAATGTCGCATTTACCCATAAGGGCTCCCACCCCACACTCCCTAACCATGGCCACGGCCGCATCAAAGGATGCGTACCGGACTGAACAAAGTTCGTCAGGAATGAAGTCATTCACTGACTCCCCTTTTGGAAAAGACAAATGGTGAATCAACCTAAATTCACCGCTCGCCTTTTTGGGGACCACCCCCAGGGGGGACACTCTAAGATTCGAAAAGGGCGGCTCCGGGAAAGGCCCAAGGACCCTGCCCTCAGCAACCTCCTTCCGAATCTTAGCCCGAACAATGTCCTCATGTCCGACAACCGACCTGAGGTGGTCTGACATGAAAGCCTTCCTAACGCCCACATAAGGGATCCTAAATCCCTCGGAGAAGCCCCTCAAGAGCAACTCGGCTCTCGGGCGAGGGTGGTAGTCGACCAACCAACCCTCGAGCACAGAAACATTAATTGGGCTGGGCCCCTTTTCCCCCAGCTGGTGGGGAAGGTTTTCCTGGACCCCCGCCCTTCTTTTCCGCCCCTTTCTTGGGGCGGGGACAGACTGAAGCTGCATGGGACCCCCCACAATTCCCGCAGGCATGCTTGTACTTACAAAAGGGACGAAAACACGCCCCTTTTGCAGCAAACTCATGACAAGCGGGCGAGGCCCCCTTGCCAGCCACACCAGGAGTCGCCTTGGCCGGCGAAGCCGCGCCAGGCTCCTCCTCCATGAAGTGCCCACTATCCGTACGCTCACACCCTTCCTTCCCAGACATATGCGTGGCCCGGAACCAAAGGTCCGGAACCACCATATCCCAAGGCAAGTTAGGCTCTACCGCCATCCTCATACGAAAGCCTTTATCATAATGGCGCCATATGGTGCCCTTATATTCGAAGTGGGCCCTGGCAATCAAATCTATATATTTAAACATGGCAGAGGCCATAGCCGGCTGCCTCTGAATCACCACAGACCCATAAGTAAGAAAAGCATACAGCCAGGAGCTGAAGCATTTCGTTACTTTGGTTTTCTTTGTTTTCTCCCCCGGGACAATCTCTTTCTCCTGCTTAGGAACCTCTCGGTTCAAAAGCGAAAAAAGATCCACGTATTCTCCCCGCCATATAGCCTCCTTCACCGAAGGGTGAAGGTGGCATCCTAAAGGGGTGGACGGCAACCCGCACGGGATGGCCCCTGCTTTAATGCAAGCGAACGGGTCCCATACCGTGTTGGCCGCAACACCAAAAACTCCCGCACCGTGGGGGTAGGGCAAGACAGGGAGCGGGGGCATAACAGCAGGGGCTGGAGGAACCCACCCCCCTGCCCCGGGCACCGCAGGTATCCCCGTAGGACCTGGCCCGGGCAGCGGAGCAGGGCCAGCCGCCAGCGGCCCCGAAGGAGGTACAGGCTGTGCCCAGACCTGCCCGCAGGTGCCCGTGGAAGACCCCAAAAAACTGGACCCACTCCCAACCCCCGCCGGGGGAAAACCCGGGGTGGGTGAAGGAAGAAAGGACAGCGGTGTAGTGTGTGGTGCAGCCTCACCTGCCCCGTACGGGGTTGATGATATCCACGGGGGGCCCATTGTTGCGGGGCCCGGGAAAGCCGCCATCGGCCCTGCCGGGGCCTGTCGTCCAGCAGGAGCCATCTGCCCAGCCTGGGCCGCCGCAGGATCTCTTCCCAACGCCGCAGGAACTTGATCAAGGGACCCTCCGGAGCCCGAACCACTTCTCAACTGCTCGAGCTCGTCGAGCCTCTCCAACACCCTGGCCCAAGACATGGCAGGAGAAAAATCAGGTTGAGGGGCAGGAGGCAACGAAACCACCCCCCCTTGCTCGGGGACCACCCCCGTAGGCCCCTCCCTACTGGCCCGAGCCCGGGCAGAAGGCCTAAGGGCCCTCCTGGGACGCGCAGCCGGCGGAGCCATAGGGGCAGTGGCAGGCCTCTTCTTCGGAGCCATCCCAAACCCTTAAAATCTAGGATGCAGGGAGCAACCTCAGCTGCTACTTAGGATTGACCTCTCAACCTTCTGAGTGGCAGGCAAGCGTCCCCACCACTGGGCCACTACCTAACGTTAATTAATGTAAAGGGAGAAGCCCTTGCAAGCCCCCTAGGCCCCCTTTCCGAGGCCCAAAAGAGTAAGCTTCCCCTCACAGGTAGGCCGCTTAAGGCCTTAACGCCGGCCTCCAATCAACCCAGGACCGGGGACCCCAGAAGCCAAACCACCCCCGCCCCAAGTCCAGGCGGGGCCCCAACCGCGCCCTCCTCCCGGCCGGGAGGAGGTTACCAGTCCCCCTCGGGCCCGAGGGGGATCCTCTTGAAGAAACTGAGCTCCAATCGAGTCCTGGACAACTTTTCACTCCCTCTGCCGGCCACAAAATGGCGGCCGCGACACGAGGGCAACCCAAAATGGCGCCGGAGCAGCACTCAGCCGAGTGTCTGCTCGTGTGCTGGGTCCGGGGCGAAAAGGCCTGCTTCAAGGCCTGCTGCCCTTAAATAGGGCCAGCAAGCCCCGCCCGGACCCTACGTCATGCCCAGCCACGTGGGCAAGGCATTCCCGGCCGAAATCTCGCCTCGCGAGATTTCGGCCAAAAACAAAATGGCGGCCGCCATGGAAGGGTCCGAGTCTGCCCGGCCCTTCCGCAAAAGCGCCGTGGGGCCGGTAAGTCAGCCGGCGATATTCTGTTGCACAGAAAAAAGTGGGGAAATAATCATAGGAAATGAGAAGATGGCAGAACTACTTAAATGTTTTTCTGCAGTTCTCTTGTGTTAGACAAGGGAAAAGAGCCCCTCCTATCATCATTGAAGAAAGGGAGGAAATACAGTTCAAAATGGATAAAGATATTGTAGGATCCCATATTTCTATCAAATGCAGGTCTCCGGGCCAGATGAATTACGTATATCTTAAAGGGCTGAAGAAGGTGACAGGAGTCATTGTAGACACACTAACTGTGATTTTAAAAATTCCTGGAGAACCTGTGAAGTGTCAGAAGATTAGAGAAGGGCAAATATAAAATTGAAGAACTTTATCTCTCTTATTGCTACAGAGTAGCCTCAGACATAAACTTGTACCATGGTCAGTAAGGTTCAGTCACATGGGAATCCATGTGCAATGAGGCTACCCAAAAGCCTCTCTCTCATTGAGAGATCTGATTTTATTTCGTGCCAGTAGTTAACTAGGCATGTCAGATCTATGGGAGCCTGGATATTCTTTCTCCTTACATCTAGCCTATTGGCACCATCAAATTAGGTCAGATTTGGCAATGACAACAAGCAAGATATAGGAATTTAGGACAGGTTTCCTAAATAAAAAAAAATGAATAAAACCATTCACTTCAGCAAGAAGTCAGAGTGGAATGATGCTGCATGAAAGGCTAGTGATTGGATGAAAATTGCCTTTGATGTTGATTGATTGCTATTTCTGATGTTGATTGATTGCTTTCTCTAGTAAGTTCAGAACTCCAAAAGAACAGCTCAAAAGGCTGCCCACATTAACATAAAATCAACGTATCTCCTTACCGATTTCTTTACTTCAAATTTAATGTGACCTTCCTTCTAGGCATGCAATTTCATTTTCCCTCCCCCCTAAGAGCACTAATCATTTTACCTATTTAAAATATATGAAGGGAACAATGTAAATATTATAAATACTGTAAATAGATATATAACAATAATGTATAAAATTTGGGTGCTGATCTGTATTGAAATGATATGCTGTTTAAAGACAAAAAAAAGTATTATTATTTTTTAATATATGAAGGAAATTAATATTGACCCCAGCGCATTGTTGGAAATAGATGTGATGCTGGAAACTAGGTTTTGATCATTCAGATTTTCTCCCTTTTTAATAAAAGACTATTGTTAAGACATGTTAGTTTGATGGAACAGGGAGATAAATAGTATCTGGTGAAGTGTGGAGGACAAGGTCATTGCTGTGAGTATGAGGTTGTAGGACTTTGTCTGCTACTGATAATTTCTTGGTTGACAATAGCTCTGCAAGTCTTGAGTAAGTAGCTACTTGCTCAACACTTAGCTTGCAACTAAATTCTATTGCTAGATAGCACTTGGATTGTTTTTAGCTGCTCCCTGGTTATTTCTAATCCTTGAATAACATTCTGAGTCCTGCAGACCACAGGTTTCACTTAAAACCCCCCAGCCGTGGGTGGTGATATTTGTCAGCTGTTTGTTACTGGGTTGGCCTGGATAATATTTCAACAATGCTCAGTCCATGGGAGACACATTTAATTTTGAACACAAAGAAAACAAATGGAGCGAGATTGTTCTTTTAATACAACAGATGTCTAATGTTTTTCTAGTCCAGATTTACAGACATCACAATCCTGCAATGAGGGATAATCATAAGCAACTAACTTTGAATTGACTCTGTGAAAGATTCATAATGAGCCTTATCATGAGATGCAATTGTGATTCACCTAAATACACTCCTGTGGATTAGAAAGAGCAATGAGGAACCACTGGCAACACCATATACAAGATGTGGGGAACTCTGAATGCAGGCAAAATGACTTCATTCCTTGCTTTTTGTTTCATAGTTCACTGGACTTTGTTGCCTATGTGTTCCTCTTGTGTATAGGAGCATTGTTGGTGCTCTTTATTTGGATATTTTGTTATCTTTCAATGTGCTGCCTTACAATTTACACTAGGCTAGGCAGAACACAGTGGAACACAGTGGAAATGAAGCTGTGTGCCCAGCTCCAGCTGACTATCCCCCCCTCCTATCCTCTTCCTCCTCCTCGGAAAGTGGCAGGGAGACCAGCACCAGCAAGAGTTGCAAGGGGCACCTTTCCTCCCTCCTATTTTCTCAACAGCCTAGCTACCCAGTCTGAGGAAGGGGGCGACCCAGGAAGGAGAGTATGGGAAACGCGAAGCCAATTGTCACCCCAGAGAGCGACACTGGTGAGGTTGTAAGTCGAGGACTTAACAGTTCACTTGAACGATGATAATCATTCAAGCCACTCCAACCTGGTCACATGGCTGGCAAGCTACTCATACCCAGTCACATGACCATCAAGCCATACCCACAAAATAAGCCACACCCACAGTGTGGCAGTAAAAATTTGGCTGCCCATTACTGGCTGACACTATGCATGGACATTGAGTTTTTGTTCACTAAATTCTTGTCATGACTTTTAATCTGATAACCCACAGGTACCTACAACCCCTAGGAGCTTCCATGCTCTGCCTCCATATCAAGGCTGCAATTTTTTTTTACTACCACACTGTGGGAGTGGCTTATTTTGTGGGTGTGGATTGCCAGCCATGTGACCAGGTGGGAGTGGCTTGACAATCATGTGACCAGGAGTGGCTTAAAGGTCATGTGACCTTAAAGGTGGACAACTTAACATCACTCATGTCAAGGGTTTGGGGTAGGGTTAGGGTGCCTGGCCTCTCCTTGCCTTGAAGAAATACAATTTCCCTATCTATTTACTATTAATGAACATCCAAAATATACTATTTAATTCTATGTATATATGCCATATGTATACATACATATTACACATAGGCACACAAAAATATACATTATCTACTATATAAACTGTATGTGTGTATGTATTTTAAAAATATTCGAATCCAACCTCATTTACTGCGATAGGAAATACATACCCAGATCTCAGAAGGGAAAAAAAGAAAAAAAAATCAAACTTTTTCTACCGGTTCTGCATATCTGACCATACCCATAGAAGCCCATCACTGCTCCATACCCAAGTCAGAACAGAACCT
This sequence comes from Erythrolamprus reginae, assembly GCF_031021105.1. Taxonomy (NCBI): domain Eukaryota; kingdom Metazoa; phylum Chordata; class Lepidosauria; order Squamata; family Dipsadidae; genus Erythrolamprus; species Erythrolamprus reginae. Next base: position 277,021,201 of record NC_091951.1, read on the forward strand.
AATCAACCTACAGGTAGGGAGCACACCATACTACAAATAGCTTGTCATTTGAACAGATCAAAGGGGGCTCAATACTTAAAAGAACTACAGTATAAAGTTTGAAACAACTTTATATTTCTTTTTAGCATTCCTCCTGTCTTTTTCCCCCTCAGTCCTTAGCTAGTTAGTTTTTGCTTTTTCTTTGAAAAGCTTCTATTTTTAAACCTCCACTGTCTGATGTGGCACATTGTCCAGCTGTCACTTATCAAGACTGTTGAACTCCTTTCATATCTGCTTTATGCTGAATGGTGCATCTCACATTTCTTTAGGAAGGAAAAAAAGAAGGGTGGAAAAAGACAGTAACCTTGAAGTTATCTACAATGACCTGACGATTTGGTGTATACTATAAAAATTAGAAAGAGAGAACAGAGGCAGCTCTAAACTATTGTATAAACATGGAATACAATTATTTTCTGTATATAGAGCCTGGCTGAAAGAAACCAGAATACATTAAGCCAACCATTACAAGAGCTAGTAGTTCAAGTAGTTTAGGAACAAAATCTTTCAAGTGGAGAACTTTGTTCCTGTTCCATTTCTTACAGTTTATAGTCATTTTTGTGTTGTGCTAGCTGTTGTTGCTGAGGATGCTGATATGAAATAGGTTGGGGGAATAAAATCATTTATTGTGCAATGAATTTCTCCTCCATAAATCTTCCCTGCATAAAGATGCCTGAAAGATGCCATTCTATAATTTAGCATAGTCTCATTAATATATATGGGGTGCATGTTTCATTCTTTGGTGTATGGATTTATTAAGCAGGGGGCTATTTATTTGCTATGCTTTGATTACAATAATTGAATATGGATATTTGTATGCATGTAATGTCTGTGTTGAAGAGGTAAGACTTTTTAAAAGCATCAATATTTGTCAAATTAAGCCAGCAGAAGATTTTATTGTGCTGTGTTTCAGAACTTGTTAACACTCAGATGTACTGAAACAAAATTATTAGAATTTCTATCTGGGATAGCTGATTGGTGAAATTTATTTATTTATTCCAGCAACATTAAATAATAAAAAGAGAAATAAAAGACAAGGAATACAATCCAGATCAAGAAAGAAAAGTGTAATATATTGGGAATTTTAAAATAAATCAAATATAGTAGACTCTGATCTGACATGTGACTTTTCTTTCTAATTACTTCATTAAGCAGCTTCACTGGAAATACTTTTGAAGAAGACTTTTTTAGCAGAACATCTAATAACAGAATGCCCTCAGGTAATTAGGGGGTTTAACCTCTTTTTAGTCCAAAAGGTCTAAACCCCAATGGATTCAACTTTAAGCAGTCATTGCACTCAATTTTGTGAGCCTTTTTTTGACACGGTTGTTAAGCAAATCCAGATTCCTGGCATTTATTTTGTTTGTTGGAAGCCAGCAAATGTCAGTCACATGACCGTGGACACTGCAACTGTAATTATGCCTATATGGCATCGGACCAGAATATCTCCGGGACCGCCTTCTGCTGCACGAATCCCAGGGACTGATTAGGTCCCAAAGAGTTGGCCTTTTCCGGGTCCCATTGACTAAACAATGCCATCAGGCAGGACCCAGGGGAAGAGCCTTCTCTGTAGTGGCCCCAGCCCACTGGAATCAACTCCCCCCAGAGATTAGGACTGCCCCCACCCTTCTTGCCTTTCAAAAGCTCCTGAAAACCCACCTATGTCGCCAGGCATGGGGAAACTGATATACCCCTTAGCTACTATGGTTTTTCATGTATGGTCTGTTAGGTTGTGTGATTGTTTTTTATAATAAGGGTTTTACATTGTTTGTTAACATTAGATTTGTACATTGGGTATTGTTGTTGTGAGCCGCTCTGAGTCCTCGTAGAGGGGGGGCATACAAATCTAATATATTATTATTATTATTATTATTATTATTATTATTATTATTATTATTAAATTAATTATATGCTGATTGCCAAGTGCCCCAATTTTGATCATGTGATCATTGGGATGTTGTGATAGTTGCAAGCAGTAGCAGGTTGCTACTGTATGGTCCATTCAATAGCTCTGCTAGCAAAAATGAAGCTCTACGCACAGCTCCGAGTCCCCGGCGCATGCGCATCTGAGTGAGATTTTGCTTCTGTGCATGCACAGGAAGCAAAATCTTATGAGGGGATGTCAGTGCGCATGATATTTCAGTGATTTTTTGTTTCTGTGCATGCGCAGAAGCAAAAAAAATGGCTGAAATCTTGCATACATGCTCATCCCCTCGTAAGATGTTGTTTCCTGCGCATGCACAGAAGCAAAATTTTACCCGGACGTATGTGCGTGCACACTGGGGATGCAAATCTCCCCAGGAAACACACCTGTAGTAGTGGTAAGTAGCATCACCTGTCTGGTTGTAAGTGCAAGGATTGGTTGTAAGTCAATTTTTTCAATTCCATGGTAACACCAAATGATTGCTTAATGAACAATTGTAAGTTGAGGATTACCTGTATTAATTGCATTTATTATTTGCTTGGCATTTGACAGACAAAATTTGCAAACCTTTGGTTGAAGATCAATGAAATCTAGAAGAATGATTGCGCTCATTCTCTGGGTTCTGGTGTAAACTTATTTTTTTACCTAGTTCAGCAATGGATCTTTTTCTTTCCCGTTCTGTCTGGATCTTCTTATTTATATTATGCTACTGCTATCTTTTTTCAAAGTTAGCTTTCTGCTTGACTTTATTCTTTCATACTAGGGACTATGGGAAGATAGAAGAAAGGGAGGCTATGATAGTTATGCCAATTTAGAGAGACAAAATATAACATGCTGTGTATGAAAACATAAATCAATAAAAAGACCGTAAGGTTCGGATTCCTCAAATAGTCTTCACATTTTATTATAGTTGCCTTCCCTTGAATTGTTTAAATTGATACTGTTTTAATAATCCATTATTAAGTTTTGCTATTTTCATAGCATAATCAAGACATTGCAATAAAATATCAGTAAATCTTAAAGGTAAGTACAGTACAAATTTTACATGTATTACATTTCAAAATATAATTTGACATGTTTCTACAATATGAGAGGTATTGTGGTATTCAAGTACTTTGAATACTTAGTTCCAAATAACATGCTAGTCAAACCAAATCAATTTACAGTCCAGATCTTCTGTAATTATATTCTTGAAGTATATCTAACCTGGGAATTCTGATTAGTTTACAGATTCTCCATATAATCTGGACATCTCTAATTACAAAGATGGTCCATTTTTCTATGCAGTGGAAAAGCAACATCTTTCTATAATTTGTGAGCTGCTTTTTTGTGGAACAAACAGGAAGGATGGAAAGAGTTTTGTAATCCCACAGAATATTTTATCTGATTGAAAACGCTGAATGTCGCGATGAGTGTGCTTTCACATTTCCCCTTTGTTATGGCTGTAATGCATGTCATTCTCAGGGAGTCGATTATGAAGGTTCTTGATACTCACATGCATTGTGTTCCATTACTTTCATCATGTCTCTGGGTGGTTTTGTATACTGGGTGAAGAGCTGGGCCCAGCTGAATTAGGACAGGTTTCCTACTCCCCAAATTAACTAAAGCCTTAACAAGATCAAAGGCCAGCCGGCCTCTGACTAAGCAAAAAAGAAACCTGAGCGAGGCCTCGATAGGCCTCACCACGTGGTCCAAAGTCCAAGCGAACAGCACACGGTCTGTTCGCTTTGCAGGGGCAGCCGGCAAGGAGGAGGTCCAGCTCGGATCGCCCTTTAATAGGGTGATCCGGACCTCCCCTTGCCCCCAGAATGCAGCGCGCCTTCCTGGTGCGCTGCCAGAAGCCGAAGTTCCAGTTTCACCGGAAACCGGAAGTTCGGGGCTCCGTGGAGCCGCCAGCAGCGTCCCCCTGCTCCGTGGGCAATTTCGGCCGGCGGTTTAAGCTGCCGGTCGGGCATTTAAATGACTATAATTTGAAATTATTTTTCACATTATATTTATTAATCTTATTAAAATATAACAAATATTACAATGCAACATGGCATTTCTTCTTCTTCTTCTTCTTCTCCTCCTCCTCCTCCTCCTCCTCCTTCTTCTTTTTCTCCTCCTCCTCCTCCAACATAGTAGTTATATGAAACATCCTATGACTATGTCTGACTTATCAAATCAGCTCTACCACAGTTAGTAAGCAAATCACTCACAGTTGTTAAGTATGACATCATCATGCAACCATGTCTTGTGACTTACTACTGGTTTCTCCATTGACTTTGCTTATCAGAAGCTGGCTGTGATGTTCACAAATGGCAACCATGGGTCTGCAGTATATTGCAACTATAGTCTATGTACATCAGTTGCCAAGCACCTGAATCATGATCCCATGACTATGGAGATACTGCAATGGCCATAAATTTGAGAAACAGTCATAAAGCTACTTTTTCAGTGCTATCATAAATGTGAATTGTCACTAAACAGGGCAGTTGTTAACCAAGAACCAACTTAGACTTACTCCCTACCCCTTTCAGTGAGACATAAGAGACAGCACTTAGATTGGGAGAAGCAACCAGAAGTTTATTTCCCTCCAGTTGAAAGGAAAAACAAAAAAATGCCAACTGACTATTATGCAGGAGAAGCATTCACCCTTCAGAATAACCCTCCCACAAAGGTGAGCAGATGTAGTGAATTACTGAGGCTAAGAGCTGGCAGGAACACAATTACCCAGTCTGATTAATTAAACAGGACCCAAGGGTGATGCCTTACATGTCACATTTGTTTGCTGCATCTCTGCTCTTTCAGGCTGAGTTGACTCTGTTTTATAGGCTCTAGTCATGTGTTCTACCAACTCATTTCCAACTGTTTCCACATCTGGAGAAGAGCATATTTCCTATTTTTCCCTATGTTTTCTTGTCTCCTTTAAATTCTGGTTCTGAAGAAGAATCAAGTTCTGCTCATCATAGGACTCATCAGAGACAATCCTCACACTCCTCTGCCTTCAAGCATCAATTCATTGAGGGGTATAAATCAAACTTCCAAATGGTCAGTTTTTAACTTAAACTCCAAAATATACACTGGAATGCAAGCAGGAACATATATCACTTTTTTATTATGTAAACCTAATTTAAGTCAAACAAAGAATTCTATACATAAAATCTTCGCATTAAATGAAGACTACCAAAGTCCAAGTTGAATTTCTTCTACTAAAAGATAACTTTCAAAAAAAAGAACTATGAGTATATGAGTGCTGTATTAAAAAAAAAAAGATGCAACACGTTTTTTAAAACCCTGTTGATTGCTCATTATATGGATGGTGAAATGCAATTCAAACAGGCTTGTCATGCAGAATTAACTAAAATGAATGTAAAAATCTCCAAATGGATTTAGGAAAACAAAACATTTTTATTCTTTATCCCTTGTGGTCCCCAGCATGCACCCCCTCCTCTCTCTCTCTCTCTCTCTCTTGCTTGTTGTCTTTGTGTATACAGAGGCCTTACTTAAATTGTCCTTTCAACTTGGAAGTTATTATGAGTCTCAGTGGTATCCCTTAGTTTAAGTACAGAGAACATCTTTATAAGCAGGAGAGTATTTCAAAATGGAAGAGACTTTTAAAGTGTAACCCCTGTAGATTGCATTTTTCATGGTCTTAGTGAGGAAAGAAAGCCAACAATTTCCTTCTATCCAGTTCACTCTGGGGCTCATACAAAATGTGTCATATTTTGCAGAGATACTGCACTAAATGGATGCCAAAAAAAAATCCACACAACAATTTGGGAGAATCATTTAGGAAACTGTAAGCTTCAGAAGATAAATTTGTTCTCACTTTAGTACTTCAGCTCTAGCTGGCAAAGCTTATTTTTTTCTACTAATGGCCATTATATAAGTATTTTAAATGTATGTAACTAAAAGTGCAATTATATAAATATATAATTTACATAATATAAACTATAGGATGCAATGGAAGACCTTTTGGAGTTGCCTTGCAGCAGGAGAGATGACAAACTAATCCGAAAGGAATGCGTGCCGAACCTGGATGGGTCCGCACCTATCTGATCTAAGGCCCTGGATGTGACTGTCCAAAATTGGTACTTGGTTAAAGGGGCCCCATTAATATGGCGGAAAAAATTCCCCAAGCCATCACCGCGAACTGCAGCAGCAGGTTTTGCGGACCACCGCATCATGGCCATTGGCCGATGGAGGTCCGCAGCCTTCCGTTCGTATGTTAGCCCCCTCAATAGGGTCCCCGTTATTGGCTGCGTTTAATTGTTGCTTGTTTTTTCAGTCGTTTCTGCTTCCCGGCCCGTCGTTTGGCTCTGTGGCCACAGTTTCATTTTTTGGGTCAGAAGGTTTGCTGCGAAGTCTTCCTTCGGATCGCAGCTGTCCCTGGGCCTTCGGACTGATGTTGTTTGGTTGGGCCGCAGGGGTCTGCGTTGGGAGGGGCTCCTTCCCATGGTTTTTGGCCGGTGCCGATCCAAGAGAGCCCCCGAGTTGCTGGTGATCTACCTTGGGGGCAACGACCTCGGCGTTTTGAGTGGCTTGGCGGTGAGCATCCAAGCCCGCGATGACCATTGGGCCATCACTTCTGCTTTCCCGGACACACATATCGTGTGGTCTGAGATTCTCCCCAGACTGGTCTGGTGGAACGCTGTGTCTCCCAAGGCTGTCAACAAGGCCAGGTTAAGGGTCAACCAGGCCATTGGTAAGGTGGTTAGGGAGTTGGGGGGACACGTAGTGAAACACCCCCTGATTAAATTTGGAATGCCCTGGCTGTACCGGGCCGATGGTGTTCACCTCTCAGATGAGGGGTGTTGGGATTAGAAGAACCGTTACCTTATCAAGGCGCTCAGCCCGTGAGGACTGAGCCAGGACCTTCCGGAGGTGATGGTTATTGAAGTACAGACAGAGCATGTTCGAATGAACAAATTACTTTTATTAGAAAAGTATAAAAATAGAAAATGTCTGAAGAGACACAAGATGGCACATCTTATAGCTAGAGAAGATGAACCGTAAAGATGGATCTCTAAAGTTAGAGACTGCCTTCTTCTTCAAGAAGAGAGGATGTGAGCAAACAGGTTACATCACAAAGGAGGAGCTACATTACTAGACAGAGTTAACTATCTAACTACTGGATGTTTCTCAATGTCTTTGGAGGCTGGCAATCTCCAGCGCGACAAGGGGAACGCCATTTTCCTGTCGGACCTACAGAGGTGCCTCCAGGAATTAGTTTAGGGGGCTGGGTGGGAGTCAGGGGGCCAAGATTGAGATCTGACCCCCCTCCATGGCAGGTTAGGGGCGGAAATGGGCAATTAGAAGTGACTGCCCATGCTCCTTTGGGCATACTTTTAAAGGGTGATGGACCGCCTCTCTCCAGGAACTAGAGGTTGGAACAACGTCGGGGATTGGAGAGAGGATGTCCATGGGAATCACCGGATCCAATTTCCCTTGGGGATTGGAGGGTGAGCTCCTCCCACACGACTAAGGAGCATGGCTTGGATCTAGGTGAAGGTGGCTACCTTCACCTGGTTCAGCAAGGAGTTATTCCCAATGTTGCCAAGGAAGTTTCTGGCAGGATTTTCCGCCCTGTTAGTTTTGGCCTCTGCAGGTCCTTAGTTATGTTGAATTTAAATATTTAAATTTACATATTTAAAGTTACGTTATTTAAATTTATGTTAATTTAATAAAATGACCCTTTATTTAATCCACAATATGTCTCAGCGTCTTTACTCCGCTTCCGGGGCAATGGAGAATTCTGTCTAAACTAACCTGTTATTTATGTCATTATTCTATACCTCTTGGACTGTTATTTCTGGCAAGGACTAGCAAGAAAGTTGACAATTCAAGAAAAATAATTATGAATGGGAAACTACAGCAACACATGACACAAAATAATGTAAACCAGCATGTTATAGTTGCTCACTATAATTTTAGGAATGCTGTAAATTCTAATGAACTGACACTGCTTTATCTATTTTCAATGAACCAGTGGGAAGATCAATTGTACCCATCCTTGCTGGTAGTTCTTACTGGATCATTTCCCCCCCTCTGTGGTTCTAATGAATAAGTATGTTTAAATATATTTTTTCACCTCCAACCATTTAAATGTCAGTTCTAAAGATGGCCTTGCTCTGTTTTTTTTTTCTTTCCTTAGGTTACTGTTAAGCTTTATGTCAGTATAGGTATTTCAGTTCAAGTCAATAAAGCATAAAATTAACTGTGTAATAAAGATAAAGAGAAACAACTGACTTACTTAATGTTGAGTTCTTGAAACCTAGGAAATAAAAAAGGATCTGAAAACAAATACTTAACAACTTTTCTAGATAAGAACTGGGTGTTCAAGATTTTTCTGCCTCTTCTCAAGATCCATTTTCTACTTAAGAACCCAAGCCCGGAAAAAATTCCCAGGAAATTTTAGAGCAGCATGAAGGCCTAGCCAGTTTCCTACCATTCCCCCTTTAATCCCGGCCATCTCAGGCTTTTCTGGGCTGCTAGAGGAACCTTTCAGTGGTGCTTAAGGAGGTTTTGGCAGCCCAGAGCAAATGGAGTGTTTTTCTTTCTCTGGGTGCTTGGAGAGGGAATAAACCACTTCGCTGTGGTGACTCCCTCGCGCTGCCACCCATACACCTGATGCGAGGTTGCCTCCCGGAATGTCTGAGTGTGGAAAGGCAAAAGGGAGCACTTCACCCCGTCCGGATCAACTTGTCTTCAGTCAAACCAAGGAATCATCACAGTGAAAGAAAGTGCCGTCTACGAAGTGAGTGAGCGAGAGGAAAGGGGAGCCCTTCAGCATGGGAAGGAAGAAGAAGCAGGTAGCAGCAGCAGCAGCTGCTTTTTAGTCAAAGGAGTGGGAGGTTCTTCCCTCTCGGCCTGCCTGGGTTTCTCTCTCTGGCACAGTGTATGGGAGGCAGCCTTGCGCCGGGTGTATGGGAGGCATGTGCTCCTCCTCGCCACCTTAGAGTCCCTCTTTTTTTTTAAGCCTTAAAGTTTTGGATTTTTTTGATTCACCTCACCTTCTTCCTTCGGCAGCGACTGTCCTCCTCCTCTTCTTCCTCCTCCTCCTCCCACCCAAATTCCGAGCTTTTATTTCTTTCCTAATGGATTTGCATGCATTATTTGCTTTTACATTGATTCCTATGGGAAAAATTGCTTCTACTTACAAACTTTTCTTCTTAAGAGCTGGTCATGGAACGAATTATGTTCTTAAGTAGAGGTACCACTGTACTAAGCTTAAAACAGTTAAAGATCTTTACATAGGTTTTTTTTTTTTGCTCAATAGCAGATATCCATATTCCTTATTAGAGCATTAATAATTTCTTGATCAGTCTTCATAACCAACAGTAGATTGATAAATAATGCATTTCTTTAAACTGTATATTATCAATAAATAAAATTCTTAGAGTCCAGGAATGTTAACTTACTGATATATTTGGGTAGATGGGTTCATTAGAAATGGGCAAAGTTTAAAAGGATGCCATAGGATAATGAAACTTGAGTCTTTGTACTTAATTCAAGAAAGAATAAGAAACAAAAAGAGTGTTGTAAACACTGAAGAGGTTTAACAATCCATTTCAGGTTGCCTCCAAACTGTCCTCAAAGTCCCATGGCCCGTGACTCCAGAAGAAATGAAATTTGAGGAAATTGAGACTGCTTCAGTGCTGCCAGGCTGTTGCTCTAGTTAATTGATGCTCATGTTGAACATTTTGTGACAGTTTCCAAGCCACTCTCACAATTGTTCACTCCCAACCCTGCCCATCAGCAGCCATATATTTGGTGGCTGAGAAGGAAGGGAAGGGAAGGTGGGATGAACAAAGAAGAAGGAAGTCACCTCCCACATTGACCAAGCCACGTCTCCTTCATCTTACTTGACTGACCCCCTGTGCCTTGGGTGACTTCCTCGACTTATCTGGCACTTCTTACACACACACACACACACTTTCTCAAACATGTGCTCCCAACACACAACTTGCATGTCATCTCTTGCTCACTCCCACAAACCTTCCCTGACTTCTGCTATCTTGCACCCCATGTGCCTTCCCCGATCCATGCAGCACTTCTTCCATAGTCCACTCATTCCATGCTGTGTGTCCTTCTGTGAGCTCACTTATCTTTACATGCTGATTATCTGGTCTGAAGCTTTTCAGAATAGAATAGAATGGAATGGAATGGAATGGAATAGAATGGAATGGAATGGAATAGAATTCTTTATTTGCCAAGTGTGATTGGATACATAAGTAAATGCTCTCAGTGTACATAAATGCTCTCAGTGTACATAAAAGAAAAGATACGTTTGTCAAGAATCATGAGGTACAACACTTAATGATTGTCATAGGGTACAAATAAGCAATCAGGAAACAATCAATATTAATATTAATCGTAAGGATGCAAGCAACAAGTTACAGTCATAAGTGGGAGGAGATGGGTGATAGGAACGATGAGAAGACTAATAGTAATAGTAATGTAGCCTTAGTGAATAGTTTGACTGTGGTGAGGGAATTATTTGTTTAGCAGAGTGATGGTGTTCAGGGGAAAAAAAACTATTCTTGTGTCTAGTTGTCTTGGTGTGCAGTGCTCTATAGCATCATTTTGACGGTAGGAGTGGAAACAACTTATGTCCAGGATACAAGGGGTCAGTAAATTTCTTGCTCTGTTTCACGGTTATTCCCAGATACCATTATGTATAGTTGCAGCTAAAAAAGAAAAACCAAACAAGAGGGAAGACAAGAACAGCTGATGTAGTGTGTAATATTTATTTATTTATAACAACTATTTTAATTTAGCCATATGATGATGACATATGAATGATAAAATTGTAGAAAAACAACTGATTTATCTACTATGGTGCAAATGTCTTTAGAACGAATACTTCAGAAAACCCAGCATTCAGTAGTAGCTCCTTTACGTTTAACTCCAGTTGACTATACGCCACAGCAAATTAAAATAATGGGTAATAATCTCCAATTCACCTCTTAATAAACATGCAGTCATTCTTGCATACCAGAGAGAAAAGGGTTTTTGTCTTAGAAATTTTATCATTCCAGTTTGGTCCAGTCTGATAGAGGATGTAATTATTCCAACAGAAGGCACACAAAAGGACCTTGTTTGGACAATTTAATTACTATTTCAGCATCTGGAATAACATCTGGCTGTATACATCTAAAGAGTCCCAAAGAGGACAAAACCACTCAAGTACTGCCTCCTCGTGGTCAATGTAATTAGATATACTGAAGGTTGTTCACTGCCTCGATAGAGCAGAGGAGTATCACTTCCGTTCTTTGGAGTATGCTCCTCCCGTCAGACAAGGAGGAACCTGGTCACGAGGCCTTGGTTTACATTTGCATCATTGGTTTCCCCACCTCCCACCAGCCAGCCTTGGTTTCTCATAAATTACGGTGCTATTGTCTCCTAAAAGAAAGCAGCTTGTTTGATTAAAATAAATGATTTTGGAAATCCCCACCCCACCCTGTGTAATGACTTGGAATTTGGCAAATATCTTAATTGGAAGCAATAATATTGATTGTCTCCTTCTAGCCTCTCCTATAATCTGCCCTCCCTTCCTTGCCACTTTTCTGTGAAATGGCACCTCCAGCACAAATTGCCTCCTTTTGTCTGAAGCCTGTTCATTCACAGTGGGGCTCTTGATCTGAACAAACCTGAAGATGTCAGGCTGTATAAACACTCAGGGAAAGATATGTTTCATAAAGGCTCCTGCTCTGAAAATTATATACTACTCTCAGAATGCTTTGCCACATTTAAAAGTGTAATTATACCCTTCTCCTTAATGAGTGACACAGCATATGTTTACATATATTTTAGCTGACTTATGACAGCACATAGAAAAGCACATTGTACATTTGGGCAATATCTAAACCATGGTGGGAAAAGCATCTGTTAGCCCCCTTTGAGTATTTTAGAAATGTGGGATTCCTCTTTTTCCCCATGATAAATTCTACTTTCTGATTGCACTCTGTCCTTCCATCCCACCCTTTCTGCTGCCTTGGTCACTTTACAATTGGGATGATTTCTTCTTTAGGCGATTCACCTGATCACCGGGTGACTTTCCTGCCATCTATTTTGCTTGGATCGAAAGTGAAAATGGGGAGGAAAGTTTGTAGAGGGCGCCACCGCAGCCACGACATCCAATTGTGCAAGCCATCTTTTTGACGTGTTTATGGAGGCATGATAAATCAGAACTGATCCGGTCCTGGAATTTCTCCGACATTTATGTAAACAGCTCACCATTCTTTTCCGCTTGACAGGTTGCTGTAGAATGCGTATTAGTCTTGGATAGGGCAGCTCCATCTTCGGCTCAGAAAGTTGCTAAGTGGCCTTGGGCAATCTGTTATCTCTTGGTGACCTGATGGATAAGAAGTATGGTCCCAAGACCAATATTATCTGGGTGATTGAGCAATAACTTACATGGTTTCTGCTATGAAAAATGTAAACTAGTTTTCCCCTGGCTTTTTTGTCCCATAAATTGTTAGAGAAATATAAATGTTCGACTTGATGAGGCTCTAAGAACTATTGAAATATGGCATTTCAAGGTGTGTACATAGGGGGGTGCCTGCTTGCATAATATTTTTAAGTGGAAATTCATATGCCATGGAGTTCACTGACAAATAAAGCACCAGGCTTGGTCACATGCTTTATTTTACAAAGGTATGAACTGTTTTTCAGTTTAAAACTATATTGGAAAAGTTTAATCTTTGTGCTGCTTTCAATCCTAGAAGACCCTAACAATATACTACCAAAATTTTGTGGCAAATTGTCAAAATCAGTAGCAATGATTTCCTTCCATTTACAGATGAAAAATAGAGTGAGTAAGTTGCATTGATGCTTCAGAAAGTAAAAAGAAGCCATCCAGAAACCCAGAAAAAAACAAACCCTTGGGGGATGGGTGAATATCCTATTCACTTTATGACATCATGACACTGTCTCATCCTCCCAGTTGCTAAAAATAATGCCTCATAAAAGTTATGTTGACTCTTCCATTTTCAAAAAGGTTGACTGCCTCTATTTGGAACAAAGAGAAATCAGTGCGGTAGTGGCAATAACTTATCACAAAATGAGAGATTAATCTATTCCTGTGACGTAAAACTTGTTCTTTGCTTTAGGAGTGCATTCATATTTTTAAAAAAGCTTTCTCCATAATTATTCTTTGGCTTAACTCTTTTTTATACTGGATGCTCATTCTAGGAATTATAACCTCAAAATCTATAGAGGCATCATCTTAGAAAAGACTAATTGGAAATCTTATTTCCAGATATCTGTCACTGAGAAGTGGCAATAAGGAAGGAATACTGTATAAGAGAATGTTTCTAAAGTATGAGTTAAGGATATTTAAATGATAATTAAATTTGAATTTAATTATCCTGCTTTTCTAATGTGACTACAGATAATCGGGTTGAATTCTGATAACAATAGCAATAGACAGTTAGTTTAGTTTATTGATTAGCCCATAGGCCATATCAAAATACAGAGTTCCAAACACAAATTATTAATAAAATCATATAAAACGATTCAAAACTGGATTAAAATATGAGTAATTTGCTTGGAACCAAAATAAAAATTAATTTTGGTCTGTTCTATGTCTGCAGGGTTTGCTAAAACACATCAACTTTATCGAAGAAAAGCAACTCTGAGTATCAATGTCCTCCATAGTGCTCTATCAGTTGCAGAGGAGAAGGAATATTTTGTTTTAACCTTTGAAAGCTGAAAGCAATATACAAGAAGATTGCAACAAACAGCAGGTAAGTTTGTGCCTCATCAAAAAAGATCAGGAGAGGCATTAGAACTGGGTCTTATTATTCCAGCTTCCACCCCTTTCTACCTTCATTATTCCAGGTTGATGCTACCTGGAAATACCTCATGCTATTTCCAGTCCTGTGATTGATCCTTGAATCTGTGGGCTACATGTCTTTGGATGTGATTTACCCATTTCTCTGTCCCATCCCATTCTTCACTCAAACTTGAATGCTAGATGAAAATAAAGCTTTGATCATTGATTTTGTTTATCTTTTGCTGATGTTCGTCCATCGTGTTCAAGGAGCACCTTGACATCTAATGGGTTGTGGGCTGTACATAATGTGTACGCAGGTGGCTGGTGAGGGCTATATGGGCACAGAATGTTCTGTCACCTGTTGGGCAGACATGTGTGGGCACCATTGTCACAGCATTTGCAATTGCAGCCCTGGCTTTCTGGAGTGCTTGCTTCTTTACTGCTCTGAATGTTCTTCTGGCCTCAGATGTCTGGCAGCCTTGGTGGATCAACATGCACCATGTTGGTCGATCTTGTGCAGGTGTTTCCCAGGAGGTGGTGTCAATATAGAGGGACTTGAAGGAGGCTTTCAACATGTCTTTGTATTGTTTCTTTTGTCCCCCATGCAATCGCTTTTCTTTAGACAGATCACCATAGAGGACCTGTTTAGGGATGCGATGGTCTGGCATTCTAGCAACATGGCCTGCGCAGCATGTCTGGGCTTTCATCAGCAGGATGGGAACTGATGGCAGGCCTGCTCTGGAGAGGACCTCAGTGTCAGGCACCTTATCCTGCCACCAGATCCTCAGAATTCTAATGAGGCAGGTCATGTGGAAGTGATTCAATTGCCTACCATGTCTCCTGTATACAGTCCAAGTCTCACTGGTATACAATAGGGTAGTTAGCACTATTGCTCGGTAGAGTTTGAGCTTTGAGGCAAGGCTTATTCCATGTCAGTTCCACACTTTGATCTTTAGTCTGCCAAATGCAGAGCTTGCCTTGGCGATTCTGCAGTTGACCTCAACGTCAATTGATACTGTATGGGAGAGGGTGCTGCCAAGGTATGTAAATTGATCCACTGCTTGTAGCTTTTGGCCCTTTATTGTGATGGCAGGCTCTTGATATGTGGCTTTTGGAGCTGGCTGATGCATCACTTCGGTCTTCTTTATGCTGATAAGGAGACCAAAGTTGTCATATGCAGCTTCAAAATTATCCACACTGGTTTGCATTTCCTGCTCTGATCCAGCATTGAGGTCACAGTCATCAGGAGGTCTTTTGCTAAAGCTCTATTGAAGTGATAATTATGGGCAACATGAATGTGTTGCTTTATTTGTTCCATGTAACACTAGCGAAGATAGCAATAAGTCTGGAAACTTTTCAACCATTTTCTACTCTATCTATTCTTTGACTCTGTGCAATTTTTGCTTCTAAGGTTGAGATTTGGTTGGCCAAAGGGATAGAGCATAAGTGAAAAAATAGATAAAATGTTGCTTCCTTATCCTCTAGAAATTATTTTTTAAAAATCTTCTAGAATCCCTTCAAGCTAGGGCTGACTTCCTGGAATAGACTTTGAGACTTCCTTCACAAGATTTCAAAAGTGGTTTGACATAGTCTTTTTCTTAGGGCTGAGGAAATGACCTAAAGTCACTTAGGCTAGAATTTATGGTCTCCCTGTTTCTAGCATGATGCCTTAATCAGTACACCAAACTGGCTCTAGACATATCTATCTTTTATTTCCCACCCGTCCATTTGATTCATAGCTTCATTTTGTTTTACTTTAACTTATATTTTGCACTTTTCATCAATATTCCAGCTAGAATGGCTGTTAAGCCCAAATGGCTTAGTTATTCTTATTGCTAGTAAACTGGTAGGGCAAGTATTGTACCATACCTCCTATGAACCAAGATAACTGATCATGATGAAAGGCCACAGTTCTCTGTCACTTGGGGAGTGATAAAAATTGCTGTTAAGTTAATAACCTATTAGCTACAATGATCTAACCAAAGAAACACTGCAATGAAGTAGTCCTATTTATTTATTTATTTATTTTATTTATTAATCAGATTTGTATGCCGCCCCTCTCCGCAGACTCGGGGCGGCTCACAGCAACAGTAATACAATGTAAACAAATCCAATATCTAAGTTAATTTAAAAAACCCCCAATTTAGAAACCAATCATACATACTAGCATACCATGCATAAATTTTATAAGCCTAGGGGGAGGGAAAGTGTCAATTCCCCCATGCCTGATGACAGAGGTGGGTTTTAAGGAGCTTACGAAAGGCTAGGAGCGTGGGGGCAACTCTGATATCTGGGGGGAGTTGGTTCCAAAGGGTCGGGGCCGCCACAGAGAAGGCTCTTCCCCTGGGTCCCGCCAAACAACATTGTTTAGTTGATGGGACCCGGCCAACTCTGTGGGACCTAACTGGTCGCTGTGATTACAATAAACTATTACATTAATAATTGTAATTTTTATTACTGACTTGTGAACAGTGTCAAATGACTTGCAAAAAATGTTGATTTAACTAGGTTTGGGCTCAGGTATGTTCTGATAGATGGTCTTGGTGCAATGGCTGCCATTGCTTTTGAATCAGAAAGGTCTGTAACTTCTAATTCAGAGTCCGTACACAGAGACACTAAGTTGTTTGTTTGGAATCTAAGACCAAAGTAATTGTCTAAGCTGATAGTGCACATCAGATATAAATGAGGCAAAACATTATTTAGGAGAAGAAGATCAATATGTTTCCTCTATTATGGATGCTAGCTTCATGCCATTATTTTTAAACAATGCATATATGCATGCAATGTCTTATCCATCCAAACCCAATTATAGAAAATTTCTCTCATAAAAAGGGCTACAATTTGCAGAATTTTAGGAAGTCAAAACATCTTCGACATCTCCATCGCTAGCACCAATACCACCAATACTATCATCAGACAAACTTTATTTGGCTCAATAAATGGATATTGCCTTGTGTTGATTTCAGTGATGAAAATATCAAGGAGTACAGTTTGCTTTTCATCATAGAAAAACAAAAAAGGCAGTAGATGGGATCCTGGGTTTGTTTGTCTAGTGTTGTGGGAATGGGACTTTAAATTGAATTCTATTCATAGGATCTATGATTCTAACACTAACCTTAGGAATATCTGGGTAGGTCAAAAAGTCAAAACAGTGACCATTATATTCTTCTGTTTGTCATGGCTGTAAGACTCAGGAGGCCAATATGGTCGCATTTGATTGCTATCAACCATTTAGCACCACCCAGGGAGTACATGTAGCTTAAGGGATGCTACAGAGGCAGATAATTTTTGCTCCCCAATTGTTCTGTCCCTACTATCTATCTATCTATCTGTCTGTCTGTCTGTCTGTCTGTCTGTCTGTCTGTCTGTCTGTCTGTCTGTCTGTTTGTTTATCTATTCATTCATTCATTCATTCATTCATTCATTCATTCATTCATTCATTCATTCATTCATTTATTTAGTCCAATACACAATGAGGGTTTTAGTGGGTATATATCTATATACACATAGTAAAATACATGATGAAGGTTATACAGGAGATACACATAGTAAAATATATCTAAGAATAATAGAAAAGAAGGTATAGTAATAGAACATATCAATGAAAGAATAGAAGAAGAGATATAGGAATAGAAGAAAGGTATAGGAGATATAGGAAAGCAATAGGACAGGGGACGGAAGGCACTCTAGTGCACTTGTACTACACATAGACTATATGTTAGTCTGTGTGCAGCTTGACATGCAGCTAAGCACACCTAGCCTCTAATAAAACAGACCAAATGCATAGATAAGAATGCTTTATTGAACCAAATACAAGATAGGCAGTATTGAGTTACTGATGAACATCACAATTGATAAATACAAGTTGTCTAAATCTCACCAGCAATGCTCTGTGTGGGGGTTGTGGGTTTGTCCTTGGATGAACATGTGCCACAGGTTAGGATGGATTCTTCTTTGTGCCTCTATCTCCTCCAAATGCTAAAGGAAAATGGAGTCTGGATTCACCGCTTGCACTTGTTTTGAAAATGTAGACTGATGGGGAAAGCTCCAAAACAATACATAATACATTATTTGATATAATCTATATATTTTAAAAGTCTATGAAAATCACATTACCATTTATAATATTTTGGAGTATAAGATATACTGGAGTATAACATGCACCAGAGTATAAGATGCATCTTAGTTTTGGGGTAGGAAAACAAGGTGGAAAATCTGCCTCTGCCTCCCAGCAATTTGCCTCCCAGCAAAGAGCACAGATGATATACACTGTTTGCTGTGTATTTCTGTGCATGTTTGCCTGACCCATAGAAATAGCAAAGAATTGGAGAAATGTACATTATGGCAGTATATTCATGCCAGAAACTTTTCTTAAATGCAGTCACACTAACTCCTCCCAGTTATTTAAATCAATCTATTCCAAGCATGACTAAGTCAGGATTTAACTCAGCTGCCTTAACTTAATACTAAAATAGGACACTGTTACATTTCATATTGTACGGATGCTGTTAAAATTGATGTGGCTTTCTGGAAGTCTACATTATTCTCTGCTATTTAAAAGAAGATACAATAACATTGGGCCTCTTCAGATCAAGCATTTATTTTAAAAAGCTTCTTCATTTTGTTAAGTTGTCTAGAACAATAATAAAGTGGTATTTTAAAAATAAGTCTAATAATTTGAACATCCTATAAATATTTGTAGTTAGTGACTTACCTCCTTGCATCCAGTTTCAGCAGTCTGATTAGCACAAGAAAATAAAATTCTGCCTCTACCACTACCTCCCAGCAATTTGCCTCCTTGCAGTTGGTTTCACTTTTAGTTTTAGCATGTGGCCTGCCTGCAGCCTCAATCAGCTGTGGGTTGGAAGCCGATAATAGAAACATAGAAACATAGAAGACTGATGGCAGAAAAAGACCTCATGATCCATCTAGTCTGCCCTTATACTATTTTCTGTATTTTATCTTAGGATGGATATATGTTTATCCCAGGCATGTTTAAATTCAGTTAGTGTGGATTTATCTACCACGTCTGCTGGAAGTTTGTTCCAAGGATCTACTACTCTTTCAGTAAAATAATATTTTCTCATGTTGCTTTTGATCTTTCCCCCAACTAACTTCAGATTGTGTCCCCTTGTTCTTGTGTTCACTTTCCTATTAAAAACACTTCCCTCCTGGACCTTATTTAACCCTTTAATATATTTAAATGTTTCGATCATGTCCCCCCTTTTCCTTCTGTCTTCCAGACTATACTATATTGAGTTCATTAAGTCTTTCCTGATACATTTTATGCTTAAGACCTTCCACCATTCTTGTAGCCCGTCTTTGGACCCGTTCAATTTTGTCAATATCTTTTTGTAAGTGAGGTCTCCAGAACGGAACACAGTATTCCAAATGTGGTCTCACATCAGGTTCTGTGCTGTTCACTCCAAGGAGATAAACTGCTGAATGGCAGAGGTGAAAGGCTGGGGATTGGTGGATGGGGCTACATTCAGTGTATAAGGCACACCCAAGTTTTCACCATCTTTTTTGGGGTAAAAATGTGTGTCTTATACTCTGAAAAATACGGGTACCTTTACTCATGTAATGTCTTTTGGAAGCAGAGTATACATGAATTCAACCACCCACAGGTGCATCCCCTTAGCACTAAGGCCGAATGTCAATTAACTTTGTATTTGGTTGAAAACATGAAAAGAGAGCAAGAGCTTTAGGAGCAATGTTCAGGTGGAATATCATATATACCTCTCTTATTTAATGATACAGAAATATTGCAGCTGTGGATAGACTGTGTGAGCTTACTTCCTTTGGGAGACTACATTCAGAAAGAACATCTGATGACAAGTAACTTCAGATAGTATTTTATAGTCTTTACATCGTGCTGTAATATTTGCTTTGTATACAGAACAGAAGGGTGATTTCTTTTTCTACATCTATATTTCACCCCAAATACCAGGAGGGATCTCGGAAAATATGATTTGCTACAGTGAGTGTGCAGCTTCTTTCTCTCAGCTCTTGATGTTTTCATTTTCTCTGGTGCCTGAAGTGGCAGATTCCCTTGTGAACATCTCTGAAGATATTGCAGAAATAATTTCCATATGTATTTTGGTGGTCTATGAAACTACAAATACAAGATGTTCTGCTTAAACTCCCTAACTATCTTGTTCAGTACTTTATTTTTGACCCTGAACACAAGTTTCTGATAACGTCTTCCTTAGTATTTCCTTTCCGTATTCACACTTCCTTGTTTTAACTTCTTGAGTATTATCCATTTACTGATAAGTCAGAACTGTTAGTACTCCAATATAGGACAGGATGCATCATGTGACACCGCCATGATGATGTGAGTTTGACACCCCTGCTCCAATAACTGTATAGAACTTTTGAATAAGTCATCATGCCTCCTTGTGTAAGTGGATCTTCCGTTGATTATAACCTTGTGTTGTATTTTTCTTCAAATGGATGTAACTTAAGACAAAACCCGAAAAGGTTCTACTCTTCTTTCACTGTTCTTGAGATTGTTCTGTGAAGCTGAAGATTTGATTCCCCTCTGCTCAGGTGTTCTGTGAAGTTTTCCCTCTAACAACAGGTGGAGTTAAGGCCCAGTTTGATGTAATGGTTAAGTACACTGAATTAGAAATCAGGAAATTGTGAGCTCTGCCTTAGAAGCGTTGTCACTAAGATGCGCCCTATCTTTCAATCAATTGATTGGCTTTCTCCTTTTTGGAGCTGGTGCAATCTGGGGGATTTCCTAATGGTGCAAAATGAATGTTGAGTTCACAAGTGGCCCTTGTGCTGTGGGTTGTTTATCTTTTCACTAGTCAATAGGAACCAAATTTCACTATGGAAAGTGAAAACAGGAAGCCTCTGATGCAGCCCAAATTAAAGCAGGGACTTTCTTGAAGTTAATCGAGTCATCAGTGCACCTTTCTGCTATGTTTTGAGAGAAGATCTAATAACTTCCGTCTATAGAAACAAACATAGAAACATAGAAACATAGAAGTCTGACGGCAGAAAAAGACCTCATGGTCCATCTAGTCTGCCCTTATACTATTTTCTGTATTTTATCTTACGGTGGATATATGTTTATCCCAGGCATGTTTAAATTCAGTTACTGTGGATTTATCTACCACATCTGCTGGAAGTTTGTTCCAAGGATCTACTACTTGGAACAAACTTCCAGCAGATGTGGTAGATAAATCCAAAACAACCTTTTAATATAGGAGTGTCCAACCTTAGCAACTTTAAGACTTGTGGACTTCAACTCCCAGCTGGCTGATGAATTCTGGGAGTTGAAGTCTACAGGTCTAAAAGTTGCCAAGGTTGGACACCCCTGATTTAACATGATAGGGTATTATGAAAAAAAAATGCAACTGAACTTTGTGACTTGTGAAAATGCCCTCAATTGTTGTCATCATAGCTGACAGTAATGCCTCTTTTATGGTTTCCTACTTCAATCATAAGAGAATTAAAGAATTAATAATGCATTTATTAGGGGTGTAAAGCAGCTCAGATGTGAAGAGAAAAAGTGCTTTGAAATACATGGAGCTGTTCGGGCAGATTTGTTGGCAGCTTCTTAAAACAAATGTACCTTTTGCTGGAATAATATAGATGTCCTTTGCATTCTCTGGAGTGTTTTTCCCCTATTCCAATCTGAAGTATCACACAACCTTGATACATATGTTAAAATGATTATATCTCTACATTCCACTTCAAACATACTCACCAGAACTGCAACACTATTATGGGGTTTATGTTGCGAACAGGATTATTTTACAAAACAAAATATCCAAAATTGAAGAAATCTGGCAGTTTTCTAGTTTTGGTACTCTGTTTTCTTCTAATAGGGTAGTTGGTGATGTATATGAAAGTAGATTAACTGTTTGATTGACTTGATATGCGTAAAACAACAGAGATGGATTGATTTACTACAAATGGGCCATTTAGAAAAGAATGTCATGTACAATGGGCATCATTGCCTGAAATCACGGAAAGAATCAAAGTACAATTTCTGCATACAGCATTAAAAAAATAAATCCACTGAAAAATTCAGGACTGGGTCCACAAACATTTTCCAGGTTTATCTACTTGTTGAACTTCTCATTCAATGATGGGGGATGAATATAAATGGCTGCCTTTGCAGCCAAGTATCCTCAGACTGTTTTTCAGCTCATTTATTATTTTTACTCATTTTAGTGAAAAATCAGGCAAAGGTGAATCCCTCCCTTCATCTGCCTGAGACAAGGACATGTCTAAAATAAAAGTTTTAAGATGCAGTTCCTGATGCACAGACATCATTTACTTACCCCTTTTCAATTGGCCATGATAACGGCTTTTATTCTTTCGGCATTTGTACATCAGCAGATGTAGCACAAAAGTGGCCACAGCCTTTCTACAGATAAATCTATGCTCAGTGTGAATGTAATAGAAATCATTTTACTGTAACATGGGCCTCAGTTATTGTGAATCTGTAAAGAGGGAGGGGGGGAAAGACTTATTCTTAAGAAAAGTACTTTATTGTGCAAGTTCTTCCATTGTACAATAGATTTTAGTTTTATCTAGCATCTTTTGTATTCGTGATGATGTGGCTCAAGTAATTTTTCAGCACGCAGAGTTAAGTAATAACAGTATGTAGGCAAATAGGAGAACCATTAGGGACTCAACTGGAACTCATAGACAGTTTGAAATAATAGAGCATCCAGGAGAATGGAAGAGCTTCAGCTGGTAGGATTTACCATTCTTCTTCGAATACAATGAATCATGTGGTATAATGTAGGAGGACAGGGAATGGAAGAGACACACTCTTCATGCAGTATTAGAATAGAGTTTGAAATAAGCCCGTAAAAATTGGTGTGCACATATTTTTACTGGCCTGCTGGGAGGAGTTGGCAGAGGAAGGAAGAAGAGCAAGATTTTTTTTATGATGACCTGTGAAAGAAAGTTCCTTAACATTCCCCTTGATTTTGGTGTGGACACAGAGAGAAAAAAAGCTAGGACCAGAGTTATCTTCCACCAGAGTATTCACTCACTTGTAAGGCATTGTTTGTGGATGCATTGGAATTCTACACACGAATAGTCCAATATGGTAGATTTCAGAAATCTCACACAATGTGTCTAAAATTTCTAAGTGAAATGCAAAAGGAAACTCACACAGCATGCAGCCTTCACTCCAAGTGTATATTCCAGCTGTAATTATATCATCATATGTTTACATTTTTCCAATGAAAGTTGCTATAGGCAGCTCAGCTATAAGCTGATCTCACTAGTATAAGAACATAAATTATTTGGACAATAAAGATCCTGTAGGCACCACTTTAGCTTGAATACATTTATTTACTTTCAACATATTCATGACATCTGTTTTTAAGTTATTACAGTATCTGAGTTTTCTAGCTAAGTGGTTATTGTTTCATGTGATTCAATCACAAGCTCTCTCTACCATTTTTTAAAATTTAAAGTATTAAACCTTTGGTTCCATTCTTCAGAATTACAATTCACATTACTCGCTAAGGAATTTAACTTCAAAAATGGTTTACCTATAATGGCGAAGAGCTTTGAAAGCGGAAAGAAACTTAATTTTAGTTAGTTAGTTTGGGAACATGAATAAGTTCAGCAAAACATGTTGGATCATACTGCTTAGCAGGAGGAGGAGGAATTAATTTTCTCTGTCTCATATCCATGAAAAATCAAAGGCAAGACAGCACTGACCAGTAATGTAGAAGCCCAAAAGGTTTTTTTTAACCAAATAAATATCAATAAAATTATCAAAAGATAAGGAGATTTTTACTTTGATTGTGTGTGGTCCAAGAGACAATTTCAATATTTTGTTGTGTCAGGCAATGCAACATCTCACTTAATTTCACTGCTGGACAAGAGAAGGAATGTAGAAATCCAGCGGTTTCTGCCAATTTATATCCCACTTGTGTGATATTTCACACCATTGTTTTCTTTGTATTTCTAATTATTTATAACTTTTTGACTACCATTTAAATGTAAAGGAAGGAAGGGAGATGATCATTCCATTTAAAACTATACAACTTGGAGTCACACTACCATATGAGCAATGCTGATTGGTTCTTCTGTAGCTGATCATCATTGATCAATTCAGGGGGGAGGGGCAGGGGTGGGCTGCTGTCCAGATGGGGAGGGAACTCAGTGGGGTAGCAAAAATGGAGTTCCACCCCAGAGCACCAAATTTGCGCTGAAAGAAGTTGAAAGAAAATGCAGAAAATGTATAGATTAAGATACGATATGAAGTTGTTTTTTTTTTCTTATTATTTTCCGCTCTTTTTATCTTTACTTTTCTCTTTTATTCTTTTTTTTAATTTTTTTCCTTTCCTTCCTGGGCTTTTAAAGAGATATAAGTTTGGATATTTTCTATTGTTAAGGGCAGTTAAGATAACATGAGGGGGTTTCTTTTTAAATGAAAGTAGGAATGTGTTTTCTAAGAATGCTAGAATGGGACTGAAGCACGATGGCATAGTTAGGAAAGACAGCAAATAGCCAAGAGAAATTTAGGTAGCTATATATAAATGAAAGCGAAGAACATTATCTAAAATCCAGATGATATCATTTGGAAAGGAGGTAGCACAGGATGAATGATATACAGTAGTCCCTCGCTTCACCTACTGCGGCTTCACTTCATCGCGGGTTTCTGAGGAAGTCGATCGGCAGATTTAAACAGCCCGCCGAACTCAATCGGCAGGTTTTTTTTAAAAAAAAAAATCTAAAATTGTAAATACTGTATTTAAATACTGTATCTAAAATAAATACTGTGTGGGAAGGGTTTATAAACACTTAAAACAATGAAAACTTACCAAACAATTACAATATAAATACTTAAATAAGTACTATCAGTCGATAAATTCCCCATCGCGGATGTCACCTATCGCGGCCAGGTCTGGAACGTAACACCAGCAATAGGTGAGGGACTACTGTATACCAGAAATAATTGGATAAATAATTAGAAAAAAATTATTAATTTGACTAAGAATTTGGCATTTGATATTGTATTGTATTATATTTTAATTTGAGGTATGTAAATTGGAATCTCTGTAAGATGTGAAAAACAATTAAAAATTTATACCCTGAAAGAAAATGCAGGGCGTCTTGCATAAGCCACGCCCACAGTGTGGAAGTAAAAGTTTAGATAGCCCTTCACTGGGGAGGCGTTCCAGTTTACCTCGCTGCCAGTTCATATCATCCCGCGTTGCATGGGCACACCATGTGGGCATGCAACATGGGTGCACACGCGCTTCGCACGGGAACACATGCACAGTGCCAAAAGTTGTTTTTTTTAAAAAAAAATTAAAATCCCCAAACAAAATGGTGACACATGCACAGTGCCAGAAATTTGGCTTCTGAGCATGTTCAGAAGGGAAAAAAAACCAGGAAAAAATCCCCCCCCCCCCAAAATTATGGCTGCCTCCCTGGACTGGCACCTACTGAACCAGTTCCATGACATCACCAGTGGGTTGCTACTGGTTTGTGTGAACTGGTCTGACTGATTAGCTGAGACTGAGAAAGAAAGAAAAATACAAATAATATAAAATTTAAAATTTATTTTATATAAAATTATATAAAAAGAGAAATTATATTATTTAATGTAGAACTAAAACCTGAATATTTGTATTGGGCATAATAGACCCCAAAATCCACAAAGACATGCGATACTTGATAATCCATATCTCAACTGGAGCGAGGATTTCCTATGCACAATCGTGGAAGAAAGAAACTGTTCCCACCAACCTACAAGTGATAAACAAAATATTTGAAGTGGCAGAAATGAGAAGGCTAACAATGAGAATAAAAGAAAAAGAGGATATAGACTATTATCAAATTTGGGACAAATTTGGGACAAATGGTATAAATGGTTAGATAAAAGGAAGAAAACTTAATAAAATAAGTAGTATAAATATGGTACACTTTGAGAACTCATAGAGATGGTTGAGTATGTATAGATAACAATGAGTTAGAAAAGAGTAAGTTAGTATAGAACATTCTAACAGACAATTGAATTAATTATAGTATAAAGTATTTAGCAATAATAAATTGAAGAGGAAATATAAAAGAATTATATAAAAGAATTATATGACGCTAAATGTGAAATATAAGTGTGCTAAACGATATGAATAACTGCATAAAATTTGATAAGAAATAATTAAGATTGGGATAGTCAAGAGAGAAATAAGATATTTCTCTGCTTTTAAATGGTGTTGTTTCTGTTTTTTTGGGATTTTTTTGTCTTTTGTCTTTTTGTCTCCTTTTGTTGACTTGATTTCTTGTTATCATTATCATTATCATGATTATATATATATTGTAAGTTATTTTTGTAAATATCCCTTACATATATAGCTTTTTAAAATAAAATTTATAAAAAAATAATATATATATATATAAATCATAAGGATACAAGCAACAAATTACAGTCATAAAGTAGGAGGAGATGAGTGATAGGAACAATGAGAAGACTAATAGCTATAGTAATGTAGCCTTAGTGAATAATTTGAAAGAGGTGAGGAAATTATTTGTTAGCAGAATGATGGCGTTCAGGGAAAACACTATTCTTGAATCTAGTTGTCTTGGTGTGCAGTGCTCTATAGTGTCGTTTTGAAGGTAGGAGTTGAAACAATTTATGTTCAGAATGGAAGGGGTCAGTAAATATTTTCATGGCCCTCTTTTTGACTCGTGCAATATACAGGTCCTCAATGGAGGGCAGGTTGGCAGTAATCATATTTTCTACAGTTCTGATTTTCCTTGGAAGTCTCTTTCTGTTTTGTTGGGTTGCAGAACTGAACCAGGCAGTTATAGACGTACAGATGAGAGACTCAATAATTCCTCTGTAGAACTGTATCAGCAGCTCCTTGGGCAGTTTGAGTTTCCTGAGTTGATGACAAAGATTTTACACACAGACCATTGAAAAATGTAAAACATATCTGTGATAAATGTGTAACTTATGCTAATCCGATTGAAGGGGCAGACTGTTTGATACAAAGAACAGGTTGCATTTCTTTAGTATTTTGTTCAGAATTCTATCCTTATTGCCAAAACCACCTTTACCATTATGTAACAAGATTGTATACCTCTCACGGACTGGAATTGTTGTTTTTTGTGGTTTGATATTACATTGTTCTGTAGTATTACAATGTCTTAAAATCTGTAGTTAGTAGCTGAGTTGCTAGAGAGGAGTTTTGAAGAGTTGTATAAACTGATCCCTTGGTGTAATTTTACTTTCATTTTTTTATTGTTAAGTAAACTGTTTTTCTCCCTATGAATACCTTACTTACATAACATTGCTCTCTCATGTTACTTTCTCTTCGGTATAAAAGATACATATCCTTTTGTAATTTATCTTTTCTTTTCATATAACAATAACATCTTCAGTTTGATGAAAGCACATATAAGCAGTTCAATCTGCTTTTTGTATTTATGAAGTCATAGACAGCTCCTTCAGTTTCGGCCTTGGATATCTCAGAATTTTTCTGCATTTTTGATTTCCTAAGGAATTAAGACCCCAACAGAATCTGCTTCTGCCCTTTCTAGTTCAGGAATTCTATTTGGGCTGATCACAATTTTAAACCATATATTTTAAATTACACACACACATACTCTTTCTGTGTGTTTGTGTGTGTGTGTGTGTATTCTTTTCTCATTTTGGAGTTTGATCTGGGAATAAAAATTGTATTGCACACACTCTAAATAAAGAGGCAAACAAACATTTTTCTGCAGCTTTGTGTAATAACTCAGAATAGACATTTATTCAAAAGTGATGACTTCTGGTGAGATGGTTACCAATTTACACATCCTCAAGGACAGAGGGAGAGAAAGAGATCATCAGCTGGAATTTCACCAGGGCCTATTTAACAATGCCTTCCAATTAAATCTTTGGTTGGAGCACTAAATTCACCCCCACCTGCATTTCTTGTTGTAGAGTACTGTAGTTCAGTTTATGTACCTTGCCACTGAAGCAGATAACTTCTGTTGTCTCTGAACTGTATTTTGCTCTCCTTTCTCCAATACTCCATATCACATTCATGGGATTGCTACACACCTCATGTTCAGTAACTAATCCTGATAAAGTCTGATATTGCCTAAGACAGAAGGGTCTCATTTCTGCCTCAATATTAAGGTACATTTATGGTGTGTGCATTATAGTTGAAGTAATTTGTTTTTTCTATTTCCAGCCTGCAATGTACATTACTTTATGCCTGCCGGTTCACATATTTTTTCTCTTTTATATCCCTTTTCCACTCCC
This sequence comes from Erythrolamprus reginae, assembly GCF_031021105.1. NCBI lineage: Eukaryota > Metazoa > Chordata > Lepidosauria > Squamata > Dipsadidae > Erythrolamprus > Erythrolamprus reginae. Next base: position 277,049,170 of record NC_091951.1, read on the forward strand.
TTCCCCTTCCCTTCCATTCCCTTTCTTTTCCCTTTCCCTTCCCTTTCTCCTTCCCATTTCATTCTCTTTTCCTCCTTTCCTTTCCTTTCTTTTCTTTTCTTATCTTATCCTTCCCTTCCCTTCCCTTTCCTGTCCAGTCCTGTCCTTTCCTTTCCTTTCCCTTCCCTTTCTCCTTCCCCTTTCCTTTCCCTTTCCAGTTTTCCTTTTCCTCTTTTCCTTTTCTTCATTTCCCTTCCCTCCCCCTCTTTTCCTTTCCTTTCCTTTCCTCTCCTCTCCTTTCCCTTCCCTTCTTTCCCTTTCCTTTAAAAAAACCCATATTTTTATTGATTTTTTACAATATAAACACTCACACAACATAAAACAAGTTTTCTTTCCTTTCCCTTCCTTTCCCTTCCTTTCTCCTTCCCATTTCCTTTCCTTCCCCTTTCCTTTTCCTATTCTTTCCTTTCCCTTCCCTTTCTCCTTCCCCTTTCCTTTCCCTTTTTCTCCTCCTTTCCTTTCCTTTCCCTTCCTTTCCTTCTTCCCTTCCCTTTCTCCTTCCCATTTCCTTCCCCTTTCCTTTTTTCCCCTTTTTTTCCTTTCCCTTTCCTTTCCCTTTCCTTTCCTTCCCCCTTCCCCTTTCCTTTCTTTTCCTTTCCCCTCCCCTCCATGTCATATATATAATTCTTGCCAAAAAGAGCCGGGTATTTCTGTGATCACCTTATTTGAATCAAACCCTACACATGACACATTCGAGTACCTGCTATAACTGCTGACCTATGTCCGTTATCAAAGCGTGGACTGGGATCAGGAATCAGCTAGAACTAAATAAAAAAGAACAGAGAATGATATCTCACAACAAAATGCATTGTCGGCTCTTCCAAGTACACCACACACAAAGTTCCAGTCACTTTAGTGTTCAAAAATGTCTGAAGTCTTTCTTTAAAAACCAGATTAGCATGTATCTCAAAAGTTAGACTGCAATCCTATTTAAGTGCTCTATTTTTCCATTATAGGCCTGTCAGCAGGAATGTGTTGCCCTATAGCAAGATGACAAGTGAAAATGCTGGTAACATTGTTTTTCATAGACAGGTGGAGAAAAAAAATTTTTTTTTCCAAAGAAGCAATTTCTTAGCTAAAATGTCACCTGTTAGATGTATGGGATTCACTATATTTGTTGCCCTGGTAACAAATGGTGTAAAATGACTCCTTTGCACAGCTCCATCAGAATGATTGCATCCTGGTTTCCCCATCATTTTACAAGAGGCTGTTTTCATTCTCCCTTCCTGACCACATTAAGTGTAAAGAGATTGAATTACGCTGCTGTACCTTCTCTATTCTATGTGGATTCAAGAGTTGATATTGATGTACTGAGGACTATGTTCTTCTTCAAGGGAAAAAAAAGCTACAAATTATAATGAATTTGACTTTTATGTATCGACCATTCAAGTAGCAAAGCAGTGTTTCTTCACCCAGGGGAGAGACAGGGCATAATCAGCATTTTTCTCTTGAACGAATCCAATTGATAAAGCAATATACTTGGTGTCACTTGGCTTGATCCCCAGGTTTAACAATAGTCATGCTAAAAGTAGACACATTACTCCATAAATTTCTCCCATAAAAAAAATGCTAGCCACTGCTTTCTATAGCTGTGCTCCTCCACTTTTTATTGAACAGGAGAGAGAAAATAAAACAGGTACAAGAATTGGCTGTGACTTTCTGGCGGATAGGCAAAAATGCACCCACCGCATCAATCCGTCACTATTTAAAATTATAGATAATATGAATGCTGGCTGATGTTGAACCATTTTATTTGCGATATCTTAATCTTTCGAGACAGCCGATCAAAACGGAACTATGCACTTTCACTTCATGTTCTCTTCACACACTCTTCATTTAAAAAGATTAAATACAGTTCAACACTTTATGTGTGTACAAATATTACATATATAGTATGTGCATGGAACTTTTAAAAAAGAGTTATGCTTTCAAGAAGTACTAAAATTGCTAATTGCTTTTTGTGCATTTGAAATTCTTTAATTTCATTATTGATCATTGAAAACACATACACACAAAAGAAATGTCTGGAAGCTCTAGTAATGAAACACAACAAACAAAGTGAACAAAATGGAACTAAGATTAAATATAAAGGTACAACAACTAGACTTTGAACTGACAAAGAACTTATGAAAGTTGTGAATTGTTTCTGCTTTTTAGGATTAACTATCAACAGTAACGTGATCAACTGTCCAAAAATATGTTGCAGACTAGCACTTAGTGTAATAACGATGTATGCTTTGGAAAGATAGAAGAGAAAAGTGTGTAGTGTTGTGTGCATACTAGTGATGGGTTGTTGCCGGTTCAGACCAGTTTGCCCATATGGTGGCGGGAGTTTGCCACTGTGCATCAAAACAGTAATGAAAGTCAGCCAAACTAGTTCTCCGGTCACCACTCTTGCACAGGGGCTTCTACGCATGCTCAGAGGGTCAATTCTGTATTGTGATGCAGGCATGCATATGAGTGAAATACATGCACTTCTGATGCAATCCAAACTGGTAGGGAAGATAAGATGATTAAGGGACTGGAAACCAAGACTTATGAAGAGAGACTGAGGGAACTGGGCATGGATAGCCTAGAGAAAAGGAGGGCCAGAGCGGACATGATAGCAGTCTACAAGTATACGAGGGGATGTCACAGAGAGGAGGGGATCACTTTATTCTCCAGGGCACCAGAGGGCCGGACGAGGAACAACGGCTGGAAGCTGACCAAGGAGAGATTCAACATGGAGGTAAGGAGGAACTTCCTGACGGTCAGAGCGATCAACCAATGGAACAACCTACCAGCAGATGTTGTGAACTCCAACACTCTGTACATTTTTAAGAGAAGATTGAACTGCCACTTGACTGGTGTGCTATAGGGTTCCTGCTTGGGCAGGGGATTGAACTTGATGGCCTTCATGGTCCCTTTCAATTCTAACAATAAATAAAAATAAGTAGAACCCACACCGTGTGCAGTCAATGGTTTTCTCTGTGACACCATGAAAGTTAGACTTTGAAGAAGCAGGACAGAAAGACAAATGACATTTTGGATCTAGACATTGGAGAAGACTACTGAAAATGCCATGGACAAATGAAGAAAATCAGCACACCAAACAAACCAATCTAGAGTTCTTCCTCAAAATTTAAGTGGCCAGGATGCATTACCATCATTTGTACACATCATATCAAGACTGATGTTTCTGGAAAAAAAACCCCATATATTGCTGAGAAAAGTGGAAGGAAATAGTAGAGGATAATGACCAGCAACAAAGTGAAAATAGAAAGACCTGAAGGACCAGGCTGGGAATAAATTTTTCTGGATAAAATCTATCTATATGGATACTACCATATTTTTGGAGTATAAGATGCACAGGAATATAAGACACACCTTAGTTTTTGGGGAGGAAAATAGGGAAATCTGCCTCCTAGACATCCATCTGGTTAGTGTCCTTAGTCTGGTCATCTTCAGCCCCTGGTAAGGGCTTTAAAAAACCTTATTTTGGGAGAATAACAATGAAAGAGCTTGCAAGCTGATAAAAGCCGGGCACATCATTAGTACCTGGTTAGGGCTGGAAAGAAAAACTTGGAGCAAATAGAGCAATGAAAAAAACATGCAAAGACTTAGGACTGGGAAAAAACATTCTTCGTGTTCTGATCTCCGACTAAGGCCACTGTTAACTGGAATAAAGGCTTGCTAAATGCAGAGATTTGTAAAAACAAAACATCATCTTTATTTTTCTTCCTTCTGTTACAAACTGCTCATCATCTCGGTATGCAGTCTCTCTTATCTCAGTCTTTAGTAGCTAAGGCAGCATAAACATCTTCAAAGCATTCCACCATTCATTTTAAAATTTATGGCTAGGCAGCATTAGCCCAGGGTAATAAAAACTGCAATTAAAAACACATAAACAAAGCTTACTTTCAGACACCTCCATATTGTTTTATAGCAGATTGAAAACTCCACCCTTCTTCTCAGCTGACACCCAGACATGATGAATTAATTACTTAATTAATTAACCCATTCCTCTTCTTAATATTTCTTCCCTGACAGTTGCTCCCTTCATCTCTGCAAGCTTCTGAAAGAAGGATTTACCCATCTAATATCGGTTTCTCCTTCACTTGAATCTGAACTCATAGTAACATCCTGTGGTTGGTCTCCTCCTTCTTCCTCTGCCTGTGAATCAAGTCCTGCCACTAATTCATAAACACTATCCGAATCAGAATCTGCAAAATCCCCAAACTGAACAGGAATATACACAACACTTCACAGAGAGTAATAATGAAAGACCCTGCAAGGTAAGAGCTGGGAAGATCATTAGCACCTAGTTAGCTTCGAAAAAAAGCTACATTCAAAATATAAGATGCACCCAAAATTTCAGCCTCTTTTATGGAAGAAAAAGCTCTGTCCTATACTCTGAAAAATACAGTAAGCATCAACATTAACTTTATAGCATATAATCAATCAGTCAGTCAAATTTCACTTTTGAACTGTGTCTATTTATGTAGAGAGAGAAAAAAATCCTCAGATAATGAAGCTGAGGAGAAAAATATTAAATAACTTGATTTTTTCATGAAAATAAAAAGTCCAGTCTGAAACTTCTTTAGCCTTTCTTTCAGAAAAAAAAATCTAGAAACAAGGCTAGTATCTATGGTTCTGACTGGTATAGTAAATGGTATCTAAAATTTCATGATGCCTGTAAGTGGATACTTCCAAAAGATCACAATTTCCATTCCCCACAAGAGTTTAAAAACATCACTACTCCATGATTATGTTTGCATCATCTGTCAGTCCTGCCTCAACGTGAACCTTTAAGCAAGAATGCTCCTTGACTCCATTTGCTGAGAAAGGTATAGTTTACCTAAAGGTCATATAAAATATAGTAAAGCAAAACCCACTGTAACAACATTGGCAAAAAAGCATTAAGAGTTACATTATCACATTGTTATTATTATTGTTGTGAGCCACCCCGAGTCTGCGGAGAGGGGCAGCATACAAATCTAATTAATAATAATAATAATAATAATAATAATAATAATAATAATAATAATAATAATAACAACAACAACAACAACAACACAACAACAACAACAATAATTATAGTTATAGTTATAGTTATAGTTATAGTTATAGTTATAGTTATTGTTATAGTTATAATAATAATAATAATAATAATAATAATAATAATAATAATAATAATAATAATAATTATTATTATTATTATTATTATTATTATTATTATTATTATTATTGAGTTGTTAACCTAATCTTGCATAGCTTCTTCTATGGTAATATAGTACTTTTAACTAGAGCTTACAAAACATTTGCTAGACCAATTTTCAAATACATCTCATCTGTCTGGAACCCACACTACATATTGGACATCAATACAATTGAGAATGTCCAGAGATATTTCACAAGAAGAGTTCTCCACTCCTCTGTTTGCAACAGAATACCTTATGCCACCAGACTTGAAATTTTAGGGTAGACAATTTAGAACTATGTTACCTTAGATCTGACCTAAGTGTAGCATATAAAATTATCTGCTACAATATCCTACCCATCAATGATTACTTCAGCTTCAACCACAACAATACACAAGCACACAATGGATACAAACCTAAGGTAAACCGCTCCAAACTCAAATGCAAAAAATACGACTTCAGTAACAGAGTGGTCAACGCCTGGAATTCACTAGCTGACTCTGTTTCTTCCCTAAGTCCTCAAAACTTTAACCTTAAACTGTCTACTGTTGACCTCACTCCATTCCTAAGATGTCTGTAATGGGCATGCATAAGCACACCAACATGCCTACTGTCCCTGTCCTAATGTTCCCATGTACTCAAAATCATCTCATGTATACGTGTTTGTTCTGCTGGCATGTTTCAACCGCCCATAATTACAGGGTAATTAGTCCAGGAAGACACATACCACACGATAAAAGGAAAACCCAAAAGTTTTTATAAACAGAAAAACAGAAACAGCTCCCTTTTTAAATGTCAAAGGGATTTTCTGGTACACACAAGGCACAGGTTAAATGCAATCCAATTGCTCACCCAATAACTGGGAAATTGAGTCCAATTCTAAAGTCCAGAGAGTCCACACACAATCTTGAACAGCATAAAAACCACGATCTTGATGAAACAATGAATCAGATAAACTGCCATGAGGCTAAAACACCATGCTGCACTTTTATCTGTAGCACTAATTACAGCAGCCCCACCCAACCACAGGTGGCCTCATTTTCTCTTGTAATAATCCTTCAGTTGTTGTCTCCTATGCATCACTCTACGCATGCGTGGATGTGTCATTAATTCTTGTTCAGAATCCAAGGATGATACAGATGATTGATCTCCTCCTGGGCTGTCTGCCAAACTCCCCTCTTCCCTGTCACTCACGCTTCCTTGGTCAGAGGAGGCTTCGTCGGCAGATTCCATCGGGAGCAAAACAGGCCTACGCCATGTGGATGTCTCCCCCACATCCACATTCCTTGGGGCAGGAGCTGGGCCAGAGCTAACCACAACACATGTTTATACTTTATGACAGAAATAAATAAAATAAAATAAATAAAGCTAGAACTGAAATCTGTGCACCAAATCCCCAAGTGAAAACTTTTCCCTGCTCAGACACTTTCCCCTTCTAAATCCCCATTGCCCAATCAATTTCCAAGAAGGTGTTTTTGAAACGGTCACTCTGATGGCAGACTAGCTTGCAGCTGCATTCTTGTCACAGTGGATCAACCATGAAACACTGTCTCAGAGAGGTACCTTAACTTTCACTTTTCCCCCAAGCACCACTTTTCCGTCACACTCTCCTCTAGGGTTCATGGCAGAGTGGCACTGGATGATTGTTGAGTGCGGGTGTGAGGTGGCAGTTCTGGCACCATCTTCAAAATGATGAAGACAAAGGGCAAACTATGTTTACTCAATTGCTGCCCTGTGTACAGCTGTGTAGAACTGCCACAGATCCCAGAGTAACAAATATGCCCTTGCTCCACACCACTCAAAAGGTAAATAAAATAAATCACTTGTACTATCCTTCCTAATCTCTTCATGGTAAGGATAAATGAAAAATCTGACCTGGGTGGCTGAAGCCCACGATGAAGGAAATGGGGATAAGCAAAGATTTTCTGGAAATGGGAAAATAGATGAGCAAACTAGAAGCATGAGAACATGGAGGTAAGGGCTACCAAACACTGTGGGCATTTATTTATTTATTTATTTATTTGTTTGTTTGTTTGTTTATTTATTTATTTATTTATTTATTTATTTATCTATCTATTTATCTATTTATCTATTTATTTATATGCTGCCCCTCTCCGAAGACTCGGGGCGGCTAACAACAATAAAGAAAACAATGTAACAAATCTAATATTAAAAAGTAATCTATAAAAACCCCAATTTAAGAGACCAATCATACAAACAAGCATACCATATATAAGGGCATGGCTTATGCAGGATGCCCTGCATTTTCTTTCAACATCTTTCAGTGCAAATTGGGTACTCTGGGCTGGAGCTCCATTTTTTCTACCCCACTGCGTCGTCTCCCCCAATCCTGGCAGCAACTCATCCCTGAGAACATGCAATATGTACAGAAGGAGTTGTGCACCATTAGAAATCAAAAGTAGTAGACAAAGATGATGGAACAGTTGCTACAAGCAAAATCAAGTTTATAATAGTATATCCCAACAATGCTGCTCTAATTGGCAACTATTAGCACATCTGGTGACTTTAAGACTTGTGGACTTGTGGATTTCAACTTCCAGGATTCCTCAGCCATCCCTGAAGTCCACAAGTCTTAAAGTTGCCAAGTTTGGAGACCCTGGTACTAGAACCATCAAATTGGTTCAAATGTGTATCTAATAGGTTTCCTGATTTTGAATTTGAACCCAAACTCTACTCTCGGTCTGATTTACTTAGAATTTAAAAGGATAATGAATGCAGGGTTTTCTGAATTAAGAGGGTGAAAAATGAGTGTAAGGAGATTTATTGACAATCTGCCAAGTTTATTTGTAAACAAATATTATATGATTACACTGAATAGCAATTGGGATTTAAGCTTCCACCTATTCAGCTCATGCCAATAGTGATATTTGGGGGTGGGGGGATCCTGATCAAAGTGACTCTGTGGGTGTGTATGTGTATGCCACTTTACTTCATGGCAACAATCCAAATTATTTCAACGGTTCCAAATTAAAGTATAATTTACACTCAAATTCAGATGTGTTCCCAACCTATATATTTGCTATGTTGCCAACTAAGACATGTTAATTAGAAAATCCTTTAAAAAGAGAAGCAAAGCATGATTGGCAGCTTCACAAATCAAAATCCTGGGACTGTTTGAGAAGTCATTATAGCTAAATCAAATTGAAATGACTTTGAATTCATTGTGTGGGTGAAACTTTTATCATATGAGTACAGCGCCCCGAGTCTTTGGAGAGGGGCGGCATACAAATCTAATAAATTATTATTAATTATTATATTAGTGTTTATATCAACATGGCCATTTTCTAGTCTATAACAATATTTGGATTTGTACGATTGTTTATATTTTTTGTTGTGAGCCGCCCCGAGTTCGCGGAGAGGGGCAGCATACAAATCTAAATAATAAATAAATAAATAAATAAATAAATATGGATTTTGTAAATAAAACAAATGCACCGGAGATTCCATATCTATTTATTATTTCTAATTATCTGTCTTATGCAGAGTTCTTATTATGCTCTTTACTTAATTCAGTAAAAATATCACTGATATATTTATAAGTTTCTTGTTATGTCTTTTTAATGGAAATAAAAAGTATGTTTCATTATGTTTTATTATGCATACATGTTTTCCCAAACAGTATGGACATTTGAGATCCAGATGAGTGTTGTGTGGGCACAAGACTTCATTTGTTGCTACTTGCTATGTCACACTAGTTAGCTCTTTGCAATGGGCAAAATTGCAATCTTCTTTATAAAAGTGCTCTGTGTGGTTTTGAAAAAATGCAACCTATTATGTCCACTTTCTTCTCAAAGAAGGATTGAAATGATTACATTTGGCAGCTTTTAGGAGAAATTTGCATTTTTCCATACTCCCCTTTTCTAGTGTCTAGTTGGCATGAGATAGCATTACCAGACTGTCTGCTAATAATAATCCTTGACCTTTGGATAAATTGAGGCTTCCACTTTGCTGTACTCGTAGTCTTTTAGTCCTCGTGAGCATAAATGGTATTCGTTTTCAAAAGGAATATCCAATTGTTAGGCTAATCCAATGGTGCCCAGCACAAAATTCTAGTATAACAAAGCCACTCAGTGCAAAATGAACTCTAACCTCTCTTCAGGAATATATATACTCAAATATGTCTATCGTAGATACACTTTTGACAGAAATGAGCTTTGTTATCTTCTGTTCTCTTCAATCTTTCCCAATAAGGTAATTTATTTTATGTTATGTTAGTATTTCTCTCTAACTCTAATAGTTATTTTAATCTCCTTTAACAGTGCTAGTAATCTTATGCATTATTGAACATCATTCATACATGAAAATTGATTGGGACTTTGCTGACAAATGATCATTTAAGTTTTATGTAACTGGATAGAATTGTACACTACTTGGAGATTATAAATTTGTCAGTTGGCATTCATGGGCTGATAACACCAAAGAAATCATTCTGATACAATGGCAGCTAAGGTGATAAGTTTGCAGTGTTGTAGCTTGTCCACCAATTACATTACTTCCTGGATCAGTAGCTCCTTCTCAAAATGATTCATGCCTTAGTCATCTCGCATTTGAATTATTACAATGTGTTGTGCATGGATGCTGTTCTGTTGGGCTCTCTGGTAGAATCCTCCCAAAAATTCACAGGTACAAATTTCAGACACACACACGTTTGAAAATTCAACACAATTTTCTTTATAATGAAAATTCACTTAAACCAAGCCCTCTTTTGGTATAGCAAAGAGCACTCGTCTCCAAACAAACTGGTAATTTGTACAAGTCTCTTATCAGTTCTGTGATACTTATCTTGCAGCTGTGAGGCAATTCACAGTCCTTCTACTTTCACAAAGTGACACACACTTTGCTCTGGTTTAGTTTCAAAGCAGGGAAAAATCAGCACACAAAAAGTCAAAGTCAGTACAGCAGTCACGAAACACAACGATCAGATAATCCTCCACAATGGCCAAACCCACAGGCTGCTATTTATAGCAGCCTCACTAATTACCACAGCCCCACCCAACCACAGGTGGCCTCATTTTCTTTGATAATAATCTCTCAGTTGTTGTTGCCTATGCATCGCTCTCCTCATGCGTGGCTGTATCATTAACTCTTGTTCTGAATCCAAGGAGGAGCTAGATAATTGATAATTGCCACACTCTCCTCCTCCCTGTCACTCATGTCTTCTTGGTCAGAGGAGCCTTCATCAGCAGATTCCACCGGGGGCAAAACAGGCCTGCAGCATATGGATGTCTCCCCCACATCCACAGTCCTTGGGGCAGGAGCAGGGCCAGAGCTAACCACAGCAGCTGCAGAATGAAGATCACTCTGAAGTCCACACTACATTAGTGTAGAATCCAGAATGTAGCCATGCAAATAGTGCACTTTGGTTTGCCCAAGTGATAACACTACTCTTCAAACTATACTGGTTACCAGTCAACTTCTGGGTGCTGATTATCATCTCTGGATACTTTCATCATCATCATCATCATCATTAATTATTATTATTATTATTATTATTATTATTATTATTATTATTATTATTATTATTATTTATTAGACTTGTATGCCACCCTTCTCTGAGGACTAGGGGCAGCTCACAAAATACAATACAATAACATGTGTACAAATCTAATAGTTAAAAACTCTAAGCTAAAATCACCTTACATTTAAAAAACAGTAAATTCACTCAATCAATCACTTCCATACATAACATTTAATGGTCAGAAAGAAGAGAGGGCATGATCTAATTGCCCCAGACCTGGTGACATAGATGGATCATAAGGCTTTTGCGAAAGGTGAGGAGGGTGAGGGCAGTACGAATCTATGGAGGGAGCTGATTCCAGAGGGCCAGGGCTGCCACAGAGAAGGATCTTCCCCTGGGCCCCACCAGACAATATTGTTTGGTCGACGGGATCTGGAGAAGGCCAACTCTGTGGGATCTAATCGGCCGCTGGGATGTATGTAGCAGAAGGCGGTCCCATAAGTATTCTGGTACGATGCCATGTAGGGCTTTATAGGTCATCACCAATCCTTTGAATTGTGTCTGGAAACTAATTGGCAACCAATGTAGGCTGTGGAGTGTTGACGAAACATGGGTGTATCTGGGAAGACCCATGATTGTTTGTGCAGCCACACACTGCACGATCTGGTGTTTCCAAACACTCTTAAGGGGCAGCCCCATGTAGAGAAGGTTGCAAAGGTCGAACCTCAAGGTGATAAGGGCATGAGTGACTGTGAGCAGGGACTCCCTGTCCAAATAGGGCTGCAACTGGTACACCAGGTGAACCTGGGCAAATACCCTCCTCACCACAGCCGAATGGTGACGTTCTAATGTTAGCTGTGGATTGAGGAGGACATCCAAGTTGTGGACCCTCTCTGAGGGGGTCAATAATTCCCACCCCCAGAGTAATGGATGGACAGATAGAATTGTCCTTGGGAGGCAAAACCCACAGCCACTCCATCTTGTCAGGGTTGAGTTTGAGCCTGTTGACACCCATCCAGGCCCCAACAGCCTCCAGGCACCGGCACATCACTTCCACTGCTTCGTTGACTGGACATGGGGTGGAGATGTAAAGCTGAGTATCATCAGCGTATTGATGATACCTCACCCCAGCCTCCAGGCACTTCCACTGCTTTGCCGAGTGGACACAGGGTGGAGATGTACAACTGGGTGTAATCAGTGTACTGATGACACCTCACCCCATGTCCTTGGATGATCTCACCCAACGGTTTCATGTAGATATTAAATAGCAGGGAGGAGAGGACCAAACCCTGAGGAACTCTACAAGGGAGAATCCTAGAGGTCGACCTCTGACCCCCCACTAACACCGATTGTGACTGACTGGAAAGGTAGGAGGAGAACCACCATAAAACAGTGTCTCCCACTCCCAACTCCTCCAGCCAGAAGGATACCATAGTCGATGGTATCGAAAGCTGCTGAGAGGTCAAGGAGCACCAGGATAGAGGATAAACCCCTATCCCGGGCCTGCCAGAGATCATCCATCAGCATGACCAAAGCAGTTTCCATGCTGTAGCCGGGCCTGAATCCTGAATGAATCATTCATTCATTCATTCATTCATTCATTCATTCATTCATTCATTCATTCATTCATTCATTCATTCATTCATATTCCATTTTATTATTTGTTCTACCCAGTTACATATCATTCTAGTATGAAACATAATTCAACCAGAGGAATGCTATGCTCCAAGAATATACAGTGGAGCATTCAAGGATCTCTTCCTGTGGCCATAAGAGAAGAGCCATTCAAATGGTTAGAAACAGCTCTCTGAAGTAATTTTCCTTACCTGAAGATGGGAGAAAATGAAACACCATAATTTATTTATTATTTATTTATTACTTAGATTTGTATGCCGCCCCTCTCCGAAGACTCCATAAAGATTTGTATGCCGCCCCTCTCCGAAGACTCCATAATGCCATAAAGTGTCCCAAAGGTTCTGTTTTCAAGAGGCAACTGGACTTTCTGGTTTTTCTTTGAAGATGTTTCACTTCTCATCCAAGAAGCAACTTCAGCTCTGACTTGATAGTGGGAATGAAAGGATTTATACTCCTTGCAGAGAGCTGGTGATTTGCATTCTTTTAGCAAATTGTTAAGGTCAACAACCATGACCTAGATGACTAAAAATTTCCATAGACATCAAGCCATGAAGAGGAAAAAAGTAGGAATTTGAAGGAGAGAAAAAGGATATTCCTAGCAATTCCAGACATTTACTTCTTTGTAAGATTTATAGGGCAACCAGTCTTATATAACATAACTTATATATGTAGGGAGGCTACTCTATAGGACAGGCACCACTGTACATCTAGTTATAAACTCTATGCAATTCTATCCCTGGTCAGATGTGTCCCTCAACCTAAACAAAAGCTTTCTTCCTTCTTTTCATCTAGTCTGTTTTCCTTTTAGATACTATACATCTGCAATACATTTTTGTCTTGACCTCATACTCTTGCTCCCACTAGAATGGAGAGTAGGGGTAGAATAAATCTGATATCTGTGCAATGTGCAATGTGAGTTTGTGAATCATTGTAGGTACATGTATTCTTAGCATCACTGTTGCTTATTATAAGCATCATTGGCTTTATCCTCTTTTTCACAAATAGCACCCAACTCTTGGAAAATAGGAAGCAAACTAGCAGGCACACCCAACATGCTGATTGAATGGCAGTTTAGGGGACAAATCTCTGGTCCAGTCAAAGATGGCTAATAAATAATCACATGAGAGAGTAAAATAAATTGCTTTTTTCCCCAGGGTGTAAGAGGACAGTTACAGTACATCATATGCCAATCAGAATGAGATGACATCACTTTGCAAATCTCTTAGCTGAATAAATTCCATCCATTGTATGTTTTTGACATGAAGTTGATTTTGACTTGGTGCTTGTAGACATGGAGTACCTCAAAGGTGCCACTTAAGAATGTGAGAATGCTCCCACAAATCATGGCTAAGGCTGATTTCCAATTTAAATAGTAACAGTAATAGTAATAGTAATAGTAATTTCCCATTTCCCTCAAATCTAGGTCCTTGTAACTTTTCTTTTATGCAACAATGTGGTATTACCTATAACAGAGGTGGGCGTCACAATCTGTGAGTCATGTATTGCCCATTTGGGAAAAAAAAGATTATACTGCTGTGTTTTGCTCTTTAGAAACAGGATTCTTCTTGGTTTGTTAATTTTGTAGGGAAGATAATTTTTTTTTAAAAAATGAATGAACATGCATTAAGCCTTTGATAATGGCAACATAGCTATTACTGTTCTGCCCACCTTTCATCCTCTTTTTTTAAAATGAATGGTTTTTTTTAATGAATGGTAAAAAGATTGCTTAGTTTTGCTGTACAGCAGAAGTGTCAAACTCGCAGCCTGCGGCCCGGATGCATCATGCGCTGACCACATTTAGCGAAAGGGAAAAGAGTCATGTGACAACAATGTGATGCTGCGGGTTTGACACCATTACGGTAAAGGGTTGACTCTGATGATAGTTTGTAAACTGAAGAGCACCCAAATTACAATTCTAAATCTATTTACTGCAACGGGCATTGTGATGCCATTACCTCACTGCATGGGATAGGATATGGGAAGCAATGATGCAAAAGCCATAAATAATGTACTGATATAGTATGGAAGACCATCATCATCATTTTTATTTCCTTATAGTTAGTGGATGTTTATGACCCCATCATGTCTTCGGTTTGATCTCATATACGTCTTTCCTTAAGATCAGTAGTAAAATCCTGTATCGAAACTTTAGCCCATCCAATCCAGGTTTCTAATATAGTAGCCAATAGGATGTGTTATGCCCTAAAAAGCTGGGAAGTTTTCACTCCAGTCTGACAAGGAAGTGGAGCAGAAAGGCTCCCTGTTTAACCCTGGTATTCTCCTCCCATTTACTATACACTTGTTACCCTCCGGGTCCTTTTAGACCCGGAGTATAAAAAGGTTGGTTCTAGCTACTGGAATGGTCTTTTTGAATACTTTTTTCACTAGTATACTAACTTGAACATTTCTGAACACAATGAAATGAGAATTGAAGTGAAAAAAATAATGCTTATTTGTTTATTTTGCTCATCAAACCCCACCCATTTTTGTGAAATTTTTTCATTTTCATATAGATTAGGCTGCAAAATCTGACTTTTTTTACCATCTTTGGTATTGGTAAACTAATTTGAACATTTCTGAACACATGATATGAAAATTGAAATGAAAAAAATTGATGCTTATTTGTTTATTTTGCTCAGAAAAGGGCTTCCCCCTCATGGCTGTGTGCACTTTTTTCAATTTATAGATAGAATAGCCTGCCAAATCAGAACTTTTTGACCATATTTGGCATTGAACATTTCTGAACACAATGAAATGGAAAAAAAATATGTTTTGAACACTTGGAGTCCTCTGGGTCATATGTGACCCGGAGTAAAAAAGGTTGATTCTAGCTACTGGAATGGTTTTTTCGAATACTTTTTTCACTAGTATACTAATTTGAACATTTCTGAACACAATGAAATGAAAATTGAAGTGAGAAAAGTAATGCTTATTTGTTTATTTTAATGAGCATCAATTTTTCCATTTCAATTTTCATATCATTGTGTTCAGAAATGTTCAAATTAGTATTTCAATGCCAAAGATGGTCAAAAAAGTAAAATTTTGCAGCCTAATCTAGATGAAAATTAACAACATTTCACAAAAACAAGGGGGCGGGGTTTGATGAGCAAAATAAACAAATAAGCATTATTTTTTTTCACTTCAATTCTCATTTCATTGTGTTCAGAAATGTTCAAATTAGTATTTCAATGCCAAAGATGGTCAAAAAAGTAAAATTTTGCAGCGTAATCTAGATGAAAATTAACAACATTTCACAAAAACAAGGGGGCGGGGTTTGATGAGCAAAATAAACAAATAAGCATTATTTTTTTTCACTTCAATTCTCATTTCATTGTGTTCAGAAATGTTCAAATTAGTATACTAGTGAAAAAAGTATTCAAAAAGACCATTCTAGTAGCTAGAACCAGCCTTTTTATACTCCGGGTCTAAAGGACCCAGAGGGTAACATTGGTAACTTTTTTTGCCCAGCAAAAACGATCCCCCCCAAAAAACCCACCACCCTTAGAAAGAACCCCTCAAATGAGAAAAAAGTTATGGAATTTCAAGTTTCAGATATGTAGGGAATTTTTTTTACAGGGTCTCAAACTTCATTTCGGGTCCTTTTAGACCCGAGGAGAATACCAGGGTTAAACCCCTGCCAAAAGCAGGCAAGGACTGATGTTTGCTCACTATAACCAATAAAGAGCTGCCAGTATCTGAACTCAACATTTAGGTAATTCACAAATATAGACAGGATGGTGACAGCACTCCATTGCTGTTGATCCTATCAGCTGGCATTCAAGACATACTACTTGTTTGTTTGTGTTTGTTTATTTCCAGTGTTAATAAGCAGCCATCAAAATGAGTGGGCACCCAGACCCTGATCCTACATGAATGGATCCAGTCCATTCATGTCAAACCCATCTAAACTGATTGCCATCATCAACGGCACCAAAGTTCCACAGCTGAACTATCTTGAAGAGCAATATTTCTCTGGGTACTTCCACCATTTGGATGGCTATAGGAGAAATGGCATGTAAGATTCTCATTGTGGCAGGCTCCCTTGGGGCTTTCTTTAATGTTCTTCCAGCAGCTGGCAAGGATCTTTTAATAAATCTTTTCCTAAGGTTTTGCTTTAATTCTACTGGCTCCCTGGAGAAGGTTCTTAATGTTAGGAAAGTGGAAGAAAAGAGGATGACCAGGCGGAAACTGGATGGATGCAGTTATAGTGCCAATGAGTGCACTGTTGGAAGACCCAGAAGACCAGGTTAGGGAAAAGATGATCACAGAGAAACATTTTCCATGTGGTCACTAAGAACTGACATTGATTTGATGGCACATAATCCGTTAATTCTAGGGATGCTTTCTATCATTTTTATAGTACATTTTAAGCTTTTGTTTGAACATTTTAATGTTAAATTTGTTTGGAAACCTCCTTGAAAATTTGAAAGCAGGTAGGGAATAAATCATATGCCAACAGGCATGTTTGGTGATGTAAAATTTCATTTAGGAAACTCAAGTGTGATTTCAGCAACAGCTCTGTTTGCTTTCTATGATGGGATGAGCAAATCTAAAACCTACAACTTGAATAACACCAAAGGTCTCTTACTCCTTGCTAATGATTGTAGTTCAAGGCAAGGGTACATATACCAAAATATACTGTATACTGACATACAGAAGTCGAAAAATTAGAATATCGTGCAAAAGTTAATTTATTTCAGTAAAGCAACTTTAAAGGTGAAACTAATATATGAGAGGGATTAATTACATTCAAAGCAAGATAATTCAAGCCATGATTTGTCCATAATTGTGATGATTATGGGGTACAGCTCATGAAAACCCTAATTTTGCGAGTTTCACCTGTATTGACTACAGATTCACACAGTCAAATAGGATTGGAGCCTTACAGTATGCTGGCTGGGAAATGACCATGAGACGATAACAGACACACCGCCCAGGCTCATTTAAGGAATTTTCATTACAATCAGCTGGACTATTCTCTGATTCATTTTTGATCGACTTTGTGATAAGGCAGGAATTCTGACTTTTTTGAGCGTGCAATTCCAGTTAAAGCCCATGAGAGAGACACACATCTAAAACCTAGGTAAAATGCCACTTTCAAGGCTGTTAAGGTATATTATCACAGCAGCATTTTCTCTTTACGGTAATCATGATTATTTTTGAATATTATGCCTGGTATGTACTTATGTTTCAATTTAGGGTGTAATACCCCAGCATTTGGCAGTAGGACAAGTAGAAAGATCAAATGGAATATTGAAACTAAAATAGGTAAAAATTAATTTTATTTCC